>NW_026972996.1:0-105113 GCF_036711695.1 Zophobas morio | reverse complement strand
CTTGTATCTACGAACGCCAGAATGCATAAAATTGACCTAAACGTCTCCTTTTCCTATTCTGAGTCGATTCTGCATGCTTTAAGTGTGTTTGGTGGCTCAGAACCATCAAAAAACGTTGAAATATAGTTCAAATTCAATAAAAATCGACAAAAATACAGTTTCTAGCTAAAATTTGATGGTTTCGTTGCACTTTCCGAGCCCGTAGGGTATCTGATTGGCTTAAAAGTACAAGAAAACACTTCAAAAGTGACGTTTCTGAAGAATTTTAACAGTTTTCTTGTATCTCCGAACGCCAGAATGCATAAAATTGACCTAAACGTCTCCTTTTCCTATTCTGAGTCGATTCTGCATGCTTTAAGTGTGTTTGGTGGCTCAGAACCATCAAAAAACGTTGAAATATAGTTCAAATTCAATAAAAATCGACAAAAATACAGTTTCTAGCTAAAATTTGATGGTTTCGTTGCACTTTCCGAGCCCGTAGGGTATCTGATTGGCTTAAAAGTACAAGAAAACACTTCAAAAGTGACGTTTCTGAAGAATTTTAACAGTTTTCTTGTATCTACGAACGCCAGAATGCATAAAATTGACCTAAACTTCTCCTTTTCCTATTCTGAGTCGATTCTGCATGCTTTAAGTGTGTTTGGTGGCTCAGAACCATCAAAAAACGTTGAAATATAGTTCAAATTCAATAAAAATCGACAAAAATACAGTTTCTAGCTAAAATTTGATGGTTTCGTTGCACTTTCCGAGCCCGTAGGGTATCTGATTGGCTTAAAAGTACAAGAAAACACTTCAAAAGTGACGTTTCTGAAGAATTTTAACAGTTTTCTTGTATCTACGAACGCCAGAATGCATAAAATTGACCTAAACGTCTCCTTTTCCTATTCTGAGTCGATTCTGCATGCTTTAAGTGTGTTTGGTGGCTCAGAACCATCAAAAAACGTTGAAATATAGTTCAAATTCAATAAAAATCGACAAAAATACAGTTTCTAGCTAAAATTTGATGGTTTCGTTGCACTTTCCGAGCCCGTAGGGTATCTGATTGGCTTAAAAGTACAAGAAAACACTTCAAAAGTGACGTTTCTGAAGAATTTTAACAGTTTTCTTGTATCTACGAACGCCAGAATGCATAAAATTGACCTAAACGTCTCCTTTTCCTATTCTGAGTCGATTCTGCATGCTTTAAGTGTGTTTGGTGGCTCAGAACCATCAAAAAACGTTGAAATATAGTTCAAATTCAATAAAAATCGACAAAAATACAGTTTCTAGCTAAAATTTGATGGTTTCGTTGCACTTTCCGAGCCCGTAGGGTATCTGATTGGCTTAAAAGTACAAGAAAACACTTCAAAAGTGACGTTTCTGAAGAATTTTAACAGTTTTCTTATCTACGAACGCCAGAATGCATAAAATTGACCTAAACGTCTCCTTTTCCTATTCTGAGTCGATTCTGCATGCTTTAAGTGTGTTTGGTGGCTCAGAACCATCAAAAAACGTTGAAATATAGTTCAAATTCAATAAAAATCGACAAAAATACAGTTTCTAGCTAAAATTTGATGGTTTCGTTGCACTTTCCGAGCCCGTAGGGTATCTGATTGGCTTAAAAGTACAAGAAAACACTTCAAAAGTGACGTTTCTGAAGAATTTTAACAGTTTTCTTGTATCTACGAACGCCAGAATGCATAAAATTGACCTAAACGTCTCCTTTTCCTATTCTGAGTCGATTCTGCATGCTTTAAGTGTGTTTGGTGGCTCAGAACCATCAAAAAACGTTGAAATATAGTTCAAATTCAATAAAAATCGACAAAAATACAGTTTCTAGCTAAAATTTGATGGTTTCGTTGCACTTTCCGAGCCCGTAGGGTATCTGATTGGCTTAAAAGTACAAGAAAACACTTCAAAAGTGACGTTTCTGAAGAATTTTAACAGTTTTCTTGTATCTACGAACGCCAGAATGCATAAAATTGACCTAAACGTCTCCTTTTCCTATTCTGAGTCGATTCTGCATGCTTTAAGTGTGTTTGGTGGCTCAGAACCATCAAAAAACGTTGAAATATAATTCAAATTCAATAAAAATCGACAAAAATACAGTTTCTAGCTAAAATTTGATGGTTTCGTTGCACTTTCCGAGCCCGTAGGGTATCTGATTGGCTTAAAAGTACAAGAAAACACTTCAAAAGTGACGTTTCTGAAGAATTTTAACAGTTTTCTTGTATCTACGAACGCCAGAATGCATAAAATTGACCTAAACGTCTCCTTTTCCTATTCTGAGTCGATTCTGCATGCTTTAAGTGTGTTTGGTGGCTCAGAACCATCAAAAAACGTTGAAATATAGTTCAAATTCAATAAAAATCGACGAAAATACAGTTTCTAGCTAAAATTTGATGGTTTCGTTGCACTTTCCGAGCCCGTAGGGTATCTGATTGGCTTAAAAGTACAAGAAAACACTTCAAAAGTGACGTTTCTGAAGAATTTTAACAGTTTTCTTGTATCTACGAACGCCAGAATGCATAAAATTGACCTAAACGTCTCCTTTTCCTATTCTGAGTCGATTCTGCATGCTTTAAGTGTGTTTGGTGGCTCAGAACCATCAAAAAACGTTGAAATATAGTTCAAATTCAATAAAAATCGACAAAAATACAGTTTCTAGCTAAAATTTGATGGTTTCGTTGCACTTTCCGAGCCCGTAGGGTATCTGATTGGCTTAAAAGTACAAGAAAACACTTCAAAAGTGACGTTTCTGAAGAATTTTAACAGTTTTCTTGTATCTACGAACGCCAGAATGCATAAAATTGACCTAAACTTCTCCTTTTCCTATTCTGAGTCGATTCTGCAGGCTTTAAGTGTGTTTGGTGGCTCAGAACCATCAAAAAACGTTGAAATATAGTTCAAATTCAATAAAAATCGACAAAAATACAGTTTCTAGCTAAAATTTGATGGTTTCGTTGCACTTTCCGAGCCCGTAGGGTATCTGATTGGCTTAAAAGTACAAGAAAACACTTCAAAAGTGACGTTTCTGAAGAATTTTAACAGTTTTCTTGTATCTACGAACGCCAGAATGCATAAAATTGACCTAAACGTCTCCTTTTCCTATTCTGAGTCGATTCTGCATGCTTTAAGTGTGTTTGGTGGCTCAGAACCATCAAAAAACGTTGAAATATAGTTCAAATTCAATAAAAATCGACAAAAATACAGTTTCTAGCTAAAATTTGATGGTTTCGTTGCACTTTCCGAGCCCGTAGGGTATCTGATTGGCTTAAAAGTACAAGAAAACACTTCAAAAGTGACGTTTCTGAAGAATTTTAACAGTTTTCTTGTATCTACGAAAGCCAGAATGCATAAAATTGACCTAAACGTCTCCTTTTCCTATTCTGAGTCGATTCTGCATGCTTTAAGTGTGTTTGGTGGCTCAGAACCATCAAAAAACGTTGAAATATAGTTCAAATTCAATAAAAATCGACAAAAATACAGTTTCTAGCTAAAATTTGATGGTTTCGTTGCACTTTCCGAGCCCGTGGGTATCTGATTGGCTTAAAAGTACAAGAAAACACTTCAAAAGTGACGTTTCTGAAGAATTTTAACAGTTTTCTTGTATCTACGAACGCCAGAATGCATAAAATTGACCTAAACGTCTCCTTTTCCTATTCTGAGTCGATTCTGCATGCTTTAAGTGTGTTTGGTGGCTCAGAACCATCAAAAAACGTTGAAATATAGTTCAAATTCAATAACAATCGACAAAAATACAGTTTCTAGCTAAAATTTGATGGTTTCGTTGCACTTTCCGAGCCCGTAGGGTATCTGATTGGCTTAAAAGTACAAGAAAACACTTCAAAAGTGACGTTTCTGAAGAATTTTAACAGTTTTCTTGTATCTACGAACGCCAGAATGCATAAAATTGACCTAAACGTCTCCTTTTCCTATTCTGAGTCGATTCTGCATGCTTTAAGTGTGTTTGGTGGCTCAGAACCATCAAAAAACGTTGAAATATAGTTAAAATTCAAAAAAAATCGGCAAAAATACAGTTTCTAGCTAAAATTTGATGGTTTCGTTGCACTTTCCGAGCCCGTAGGGTATCTGATTGGCTTAAAAGTACAAGAAAACATTTCAAAAGTGACGTTTCTGAAGAATTTTAACAGTTTTCTTGTATCTACGAACGCCAGAATGCATAAAATTGACCTAAACGTCTCCTTTTCCTATTCTGAGTCGATTCTGCATGCTTTAAGTGTGTTTGGTGGCTCAGAACCATCAAAAAACGTTGAAATATAGTTCAAATTCAATAAAAATCGACAAAAATACAGTTTCTAGCTAAAATTTGATGGTTTCGTTGCACTTTCCGAGCCCGTAGGGTATCTGATTGGCTTAAAAGTACAAGAAAACACTTCAAAAGTGACGTTTCTGAAGAATTTTAACAGTTTTCTTGTATCTACGAACGCCAGAATGCATAAAATTGACCTAAACGTCTCCTTTTCCTATTCTGAATCGATTCTGCATGCCTTAAGTGTGTTTGGTGGCTCAGAACCATCAAAAAACGTTGAAATATAGTTCAAATTCAATAAAAATCGACAAAAATACAGTTTCTAGCTAAAATTTGATGGTTTCGTTGCACTTTCCGAGCCCGTAGGGTATCTGATTGGCTTAAAAGTACAAGAAAACACTTCAAAAGTGACGTTTCTGAAGAATTTTAACAGTTTTCTTGTATCTACGAACGCCAGAATGCATAAAATTGACCTAAACGTCTCCTTTTCCTATTCTGAGTCGATTCTGCATGCTTTAAGTGTGTTTGGTGGCTCAGAACCATCAAAAAACGTTGAAATATAGTTCAAATTCAATAAAAATCGACAAAAATACAGTTTCTAGCTAAAATTTGATGGTTTCGTTGCACTTTCCGAGCCCGTAGGGTATCTGATTGGCTTAAAAGTACAAGAAAACACTTCAAAAGTGACGTTTCTGAAGAATTTTAACAGTTTTCTTGTATCTACGAACGCCAGAATGCATAAAATTGACCTAAACGTCTCCTTTTCCTATTCTGAGTCGATTCTGCATGCTTTAAGTGTGTTTGGTGGCTCAGAACCATCAAAAAACGTTGAAATATAGTTCAAATTCAATAAAAATCGACAAAAATACAGTTTCTAGCTAAAATTTGATGGTTTCGTTGCACTTTCCGAGCCCGTAGGGTATCTGATTGGCTTAAAAGTACAAGAAAACACTTCAAAAGTGACGTTTCTGAAGAATTTTAACAGTTTTCTTGTATCTACGAACGCCAGAATGCATAAAATTGACCTAAACGTCTCCTTTTCCTATTCTGAGTCGATTCTGCATGCTTTAAGTGTGTTTGGTGGCTCAGAACCATCAAAAAACGTTGAAATATAGTTCAAATTCAATAAAAATCGACAAAAATACAGTTTCTAGCTAAAATTTGATGGTTTCGTTGCACTTTCCGAGCCCGTAGGGTATCTGATTGGCTTAAAAGTACAAGAAAACACTTCAAAAGTGACGTTTCTGAAGAATTTTAACAGTTTTCTTGTATCTACGAACGCCAGAATGCATAAAATTGACCTAAACGTCTCCTTTTCCTATTCTGAGTCGATTCTGCATGCTTTAAGTGTGTTTGGTGGCTCAGAACCATCAAAAAACGTTGAAATATAGTTCAAATTCAATAAAAATCGACAAAAATACAGTTTCTAGCTAAAATTTGATGGTTTCGTTGCACTTTCCGAGCCCGTAGGGTATCTGATTGGCTTAAAAGTACAAGAAAACACTTCAAAAGTGACGTTTCTGAAGAATTTTAACAGTTTTCTTGTATCTACGAACGCCAGAATGCATAAAATTGACCTAAACGTCTCCTTTTCCTATTCTGTGTCGATTCTGCATGCTTTAAGTGTGTTTGGTGGCTCAGAACCATCAAAAAACGTTGAAATAGAGTTCAAATTCAATAAAAATCGACAAAAATTCAGTTTCTAGCTAAAATTTGATGGTTTCGTTGCACTTTCCGAGCCCGTAGGGTATCTGATTAGCTTAAAAGTACAAGAAAACACTTCAAAAGTGACGTTTCTGAAGAATTTTAACAGTTTTCTTGTATCTACGAACGCCAGAATGCATAAAATTGACCTAAACGTCTCCTTTTCCTATTCTGAGTCGATTCTGCATGCTTTAAGTGTGTTTGGTGGCTCAGAACCATCAAAAAACGTTGAAATATAGTTCAAATTCAATAAAAGTCGACAAAAATACAGTTTCTAGCTAAAATTTGATGGTTTCGTTGCACTTTCCGAGCCCGTAGGGTATCTGATTGGCTTAAAAGTACAAGAAAACACTTCAAAAGTGACGTTTCTGAAGAATTTTAACAGTTTTCTTGTATCTACGAACGCCAGAATGCATAAAATTGACCTAAACGTCTCCTTTTCCTATTCTGAGTCGATTCTGCATGCTTTAAGTGTGTTTGGTGGCTCAGAACCATCAAAAAACGTTGAAATATAGTTCAAATTCAATAAAAATCGACAAAAATACAGTTTCTAGCTAAAATTTGATGGTTTCGTTGCACTTTCCGAGCCCGTAGGGTATCTGATTGGCTTAAAAGTCCAAGAAAACACTTCAAAAGTGACGTTTCTGAAGAATTTTAACAGTTTTCTTGTATCTACGAACGCCAGAATGCATAAAATTGACCTAAACGTCTCCTTTTCCTATTCTGAGTCGATTCTGCATGCTTTAAGTGTGTTTGGTGGCTCAGAACCATCAAAAAACGTTGAACTTTTGAAGTGTTTTCTTGTACTTTTAAGCCAATCAGATACCCTACGGGCTCGGAAAGTGCAACGAAACCATCAAATTTTAGCTAGAAACTGTATTTTTGTCGATTTTTATTGAATTTGAACTATTTTTCAACGTTTTTTGATGGTTCTGAGCCACCAAACACACTTAAAGCATGCAGAATCGACTCAGAATAGGAAAAGGAGACGTTTAGGTCAATTTTATGCATTCTGGCGTTCGTAGATACAAGAAAACTGTTAAAATTCTTCAGAAACGTCACTTTTGAAGTGTTTTCTTGTACTTTTAAGCCAATCAGATACCCAACGGGCTCGGAAAGTGCAACGAAACCATCAAATTTTAGCTAGAAACTGTATTTTTGTCGATTTTTATTGAATTTGAACTATATTTCAACGTTTTTTGATGGTTCTGAGCCACCAAACATACTTAAAGCATGCAGAATCGACTCAGAATAGGAAAAGGAGACGTTTAGGTCAATTTTATGCATTCTGGCGTTCGTAGATACAAGAAAACTGTTAAAATTCTTCAGAAACGTCACTTTTGAAGTGTTTTCTTGTACTTTTAAGCCAATCAGATACCCTACGGGCTCGGAAAGTGCAACGAAACCATCAAATTTTAGCTAGAAACTGTATTTTTGTCGATTTTTATTGAATTTGAACTATATTTCAACGTTTTTTGATGGTTCTGAGCCACCAAACACACTTAAAGCATGCAGAATCGACTCAGAATAGGAAAAGGAGACGTTTAGGTCAATTTTATGCATTCTGGCGTTCGTAGATACAAGAAAACTGTTAAAATTCTTCAGAAACGTCACTTTTGAAGTGTTTTCTTGTACTTTTAAGCCAATCAGATACCCTACGGGCTCGGAAAGTGCAACGAAACCATCAAATTTTAGCTAGAAACTGTATTTTTGTCGATTTTTATTGAATTTGAACTATATTTCAACGTTTTTTGATGGTTCTGAGCCACCAAACATACTTAAAGCATGCAGAATCGACTCAGAATAGGAAAAGGAGACGTTTAGGTCAATTTTATGCATTCTGGCGTTCGTAGATACAAGAAAACTGTTAAAATTCTACAGAAACGTCACTTTTGAAGTGTTTTCTTGTACTTTTAAGCCAATCAGATACCCTACGGGCTCGGAAAGTGCAACGAAACCATCAAATTTTAGCTAGAAACTGTATTTTTGTCGATTTTTATTGAATTTGAACTATATTTCAACGTTTTTTGATGGTTCTGAGCCACCAAACACACTTAAAGCATGCAGAATCGACTCAGAATAGGAAAAGGAGACGTTTAGGTCAATTTTATGCATTCTGGCGTTCGTAGATACAAGAAAACTGTTAAAATTCTTCAGAAACGTCACTTTTGAAGTGTTTTCTTGTACTTTTAAGCCAATCAGATACCCTACGGGCTCGGAAAGTGCAACGAAACCATCAAATTTTAGCTAGAAACTGTATTTTTGTCGATTTTTATTGAATTTGAACTATATTTCAACGTTTTTTGATGGTTCTGAGCCACCAAACACACTTAAAGCATGCAGAATCGACTCAGAATAGGAAAAGGAGACGTTTAGGTCAATTTTATGCATTCTGGCGTTCGTAGATACAAGAAAACTGTTAAAATTCTTCAGAAACGTCACTTTTGAAGTGTTTTCTTGTACTTTTAAGCCAATCAGATACCCTACGGGCTCGGAAAGTGCAACGAAACCATCAAATTTTAGCTAGAAACTGTATTTTTGTCGATTTTTATTGAATTTGAACTATATTTCAACGTTTTTTGATGGTTCTGAGCCACCAAACACACTTAAAGCATGCAGAATCGACTCAGAATAGGAAAAGGAGACGTTTAGGTCAATTTTATGCATTCTGGCGTTCGTAGATACAAGAAAACTGTTAAAATTCTTCAGAAACGTCACTTTTGAAGTGTTTTCTTGTACTTTTAAGCCAATCAGATACCCTACGGGCTCGGAAAGTGCAACGAAACCATCAAATTTTAGCTAGAAACTGTATTTTTGTCGATTTTTATTGAATTTGAACTATTTTTCAACGTTTTTTGATGGTTCTGAGCCACCAAACACACTTAAAGCATGCAGAATCGACTCAGAATAGGAAAAGGAGACGTTTAGGTCAATTTTATGCATTCTGGCGTTCGTAGATACAAGAAAACTGTTAAAATTCTTCAGAAACGTCACTTTTGAAGTGTTTTCTTGTACTTTTAAGCCAATCAGATACCCTACGGGCTCGGAAAGTGCAACGAAACCATCAAATTTTAGCTAGAAACTGTATTTTTGTCGATTTTTATTGAATTTGAACTATATTTCAACGTTTTTTGATGGTTCTGAGCCACCAAACACACTTAAAGCATGCAGAATCGACTCAGAATAGGAAAAGGAGACGTTTAGGTCAATTTTATGCATTCTGGCGTTCGTAGATACAAGAAAACTGTTAAAATTCTTCAGAAACGTCACTTTTGAAGTGTTTTCTTGTACTTTTAAGCCAATCAGATACCCTACGGGCTCGGAAAGTGCAACGAAACCATCAAATTTTAGCTAGAAACTGTATTTTTGTCGATTTTTATTGAATTTGAACTATATTTCAACGTTTTTTGATGGTTCTGAGCCACCAAACACACTTAAAGCATGCAGAATCGACTCAGAATAGGAAAAGGAGCCGTTTAGGTCAATTTTATGCATTCTGGCGTTCGTAGATACAAGAAAACTGTTAAAATTCTTCAGAAACGTCACTTTTGAAGTGTTTTCTTGTACTTTTAACCCAATCAGATACCCTACGGGCTCGGAAAGTGCAACGAAACCATCAAATTTTAGCTAGAAACTGTATTTTTGTCGATTTTTATTGAATTTGAACTATATTTCAACGTTTTTTGATGGTTCTGAGCCACCAAACACACTTAAAGCATGCAGAATCGACTCAGAATAGGAAAAGGAGACGTTTAGGTCAATTTTATGCATTCTGGCGTTCGTAGATACAAGAAAACTGTTAAAATTCTTCAGAAACGTCACTTTTGAAGTGTTTTCTTGTACTTTTAAGCCAATCAGATACCCTACGGGCTCGGAAAGTGCAACGAAACCATCAAATTTTAGCTAGAAACTGTATTTTTGTCGATTTTTATTGAATTTGAACTATATTTCAACGTTTTTTGATGGTTCTGAGCCACCAAACACACTTAAAGCATGCAGAATCGACTCAGAATAGGAAAAGGAGACGTTTAGGTCAATTTTATGCATTCTGGCGTTCGTAGATACAAGAAAACTGTTAAAATTCTTCAGAAACGTCACTTTTGAAGTGTTTTCTTGTACTTTTAAGCCAATCAGATACCCTACGGGCTCGGAAAGTGCAACGAAACCATCAAATTTTAGCTAGAAACTGTATTTTTGTCGATTTTTATTGAATTTGAACTATATTTCAACGTTTTTTGATGGTTCTGAGCCACCAAACACACTTAAAGCATGCAGAATCGACTCAGAATAGGAAAAGGAGACGTTTAGGTCAATTTTATGCATTCTGGCGTTCGTAGATACAAGAAAACTGTTAAAATTCTTCAGAAACGTCACTTTTGAAGTGTTTTCTTGTACTTTTAAGCCAATCAGATACCCTACGGGCTCGGAAAGTGCAACGAAACCATCAAATTTTAGCTAGAAACTGTATTTTTGTCGATTTATATTGAATTTGAACTATATTTCAACGTTTTTTGATGGTTCTGAGCCACCAAACACACTTAAAGCATGCAGAATCGACTCAGAATAGGAAAAGGAGACGTTTAGGTCAATTTTATGCATTCTGGCGTTCGTAGATACAAGAAAACTGTTAAAATTCTTCAGAAACGTCACTTTTGAAGTGTTTTCTTGTACTTTTAAGCCAATCAGATACCCTACGGGCTCGGAAAGTGCAACGAAACCATCAAATTTTAGCTAGGAACTGTATTTTTGTCGATTTTTATTGAATTTGAACTATATTTCAACGTTTTTTGATGGTTCTGAGCCACCAAACACACTTAAAGCATGCAGAATCGACTCAGAATAGGAAAAGGAGACGTTTAGGTCAATTTTATGCATTCTGGCGTTCGTAGATACAAGAAAACTGTTAAAATTCTTCAGGAACGTCACTTTTGAAGTGTTTTCTTGTACTTTTAAGCCAATCAGATACCCTACGGGCTCGGAAAGTGCAACGAAACCATCAAATTTTAGCTAGAAACTGTATTTTTGTCGATTTTTATTGAATTTGAACTATATTTCAACGTTTTTTGATGGTTCTGAGCCACCAAACACACTTAAAGCATGCAGAATCGACTCAGAATAGGAAAAGGAGACGTTTAGGCCAATTTTATGCATTCTGGCGTTCGTAGATACAAGAAAACTGTTAAAATTCTTCAGAAACGTCACTTTTGAAGTGTTTTCTTGTACTTTTAAGCCAATCAGATACCCTACGGGCTCGGAAAGTGCAACGAAACCATCAAATTTTAGCTAGAAACTGTATTTTTGTCGATTTTTATTGAATTTGAACTATATTTCAACGTTTTTTGATGGTTCTGAGCCACCAAACACACTTAAAGCATGCAGAATCGACTCAGAATAGGAAAAGGAGAAGTTTAGGTCAATTTTATGCATTCTGGCGTTCGTAGATACAAGAAAACTGTTAAAATTCTTCAGAAACGTCACTTTTGAAGTGTTTTCTTGTACTTTTAAGCCAATCAGATACCCTACGGGCTCGGAAAGTGCAACGAAACCATCAAATTTTAGCTAGAAACTGTATTTTTGTCGATTTTTATTGAATTTGAACTATATTTCAACGTTTTTTGATGGTTCTGAGCCACCAAACACACTTAAAGCATGCAGAATCGACTCAGAATAGGAAAAGGAGACGTTTAGGTCAATTTTATGCATTCTGGCGTTCGTAGATACAAGAAAACTGTTAAAATTCTTCAGAAACGTCACTTTTGAAGTGTTTTCTTGTACTTTTAAGCCAATCAGATACCCTACGGGCTCGGAAAGTGCAACGAAACCATCAAATTTTAGCTAGAAACTGTATTTTTGTCGATTTTTATTGAATTTGAACTATATTTCAACGTTTTTTGATGGTTCTGAGCCACCAAACACACTTAAAGCATGCAGAATCGACTCAGAATAGGAAAAGGAGAAGTTTAGGTCAATTTTATGCATTCTGGCGTTCGTAGATACAAGAAAACTGTTAAAATTCTTCAGAAACGTCACTTTTGAAGTGTTTTCTTGTACTTTTAAGCCAATCAGATACCCTACGGGCTCGGAAAGTGCAACGAAACCATCAAATTTTAGCTAGAAACTGTATTTTTGTCGATTTTTATTGAATTTGAACTATATTTCAACGTTTTTTGATGGTTCTGAGCCACCAAACACACTTAAAGCATGCAGAATCGACTCAGAATAGGAAAAGGAGACGTTTAGGTCAATTTTATGCATTCTGGCGTTCGTAGATACAAGAAAACTGTTAAAATTCTTCAGAAACGTCACTTTTGAAGTGTTTTCTTGTACTTTTAAGCCAATCAGATACACAACGGGCTCGGAAAGTGCAACGAAACCATCAAATTTTAGCTAGAAACTATATTTTTGTCGATTTTTATTGAATTTGAACTATATTTCAACGTTTTTTGATGGTTCTGAGCCACCAAACACACTTAAAGCATGCAGAATCGACTCAGAATAGGAAAAGGAGACGTTTAGGTCAATTTTATGCATTCTGGCGTTCGTAGATACAAGAAAACTGTTAAAATTCTTCAGGAACGTCACTTTTGAAGTGTTTTCTTGTACTTTTAAGCCAATCAGATACCCTACGGGCTCGGAAAGTGCAACGAAACCATCAAATTTTAGCTAGAAACTGTATTTTTGTCGATTTTTATTGAATTTGAACTATATTTCAACGTTTTTTGATGGTTCTGAGCCACCAAACACACTTAAAGCATGCAGAATCGACTCAGAATAGGAAAAGGAGACGTTTAGGTCAATTTTATGCATTCTGGCGTTCGTAGATACAAGAAAACTGTTAAAATTCTTCAGAAACGTCACTTTTGAAGTGTTTTCTTGTACTTTTAAGCCAATCAGATACCCTACGGGCTCGGAAAGTGCAACGAAACCATCAAATTTTAGCTAGAAACTGTATTTTTGTCGATTTTTATTGAATTTGAACTATATTTCAACGTTTTTTGATGGTTCTGAGCCACCAAACACACTTAAAGCATGCAGAATCGACTCAGAATAGGAAAAGGAGACGTTTAGGTCAATTTTATACATTCTGGCGTTCGTAGATACAAGAAAACTGTTAAAATTCTTCAGAAACGTCACTTTTGAAGTGTTTTCTTGTACTTTTAAGCCAATCAGATACCCTACGGGCTCGGAAAGTGCAACGAAACCATCAAATTTTAGCTAGAAACTGTATTTTTGTCGATTTTTATTGAATTTGAACTATATTTCAACGTTTTTTGATGGTTCTGAGCCACCAAACACACTTAAAGCATGCAGAATCGACTCAGAATAGGAAAAGGAGACGTTTAGGTCAAATTTATGCATTCTGGCGTTCGTAGATACAAGAAAACTGTTAAAATTCTTCAGAAACGTCACTTTTGAAGTGTTTTCTTGTCCTTTTAAGCCAATCAGATACCCTACGGGCTCGGAAAGTGCAACGAAACCATCAAATTTTAGCTAGAAACTGTATTTTTGTCGATTTTTATTGAATTTGAACTATATTTCAACGTTTTTTGATGGTTCTGAGCCACCAAACACACTTAAAGCATGCAGAATCGACTCAGAATAGGAAAAGGAGACGTTTAGGTCAATTTTATGCATTCTGGCGTTCGTAGATACAAGAAAACTGTTAAAATTCTTCAGAAACGTCACTTTTGAAGTGTTTTCTTGTACTTTTAAGCCAATCAGATACCCTACGGGCTCGGAAAGTGCAACGAAACCATCAAATTTTAGCTAGAAACTGTATTTTTGTCGATTTTTATTGAATTTGAACTATATTTCAACGTTTTTTGATGGTTGTGAGCCACCAAACACACTTAAAGCATGCAGAATCGACTCAGAATAGGAAAAGGAGACGTTTAGGTCAATTTTATGCATTCTGGCGTTCGTAGATACAAGAAAACTGTTAAAATTCTTCAGAAACTTCACTTTTGAAGTGTTTTCTTGTACTTTTAAGCCAATCAGATACCCTACGGGCTCGGAAAGTGCAACGAAACCATCAAATTTTAGTTAGAAACTGTATTTTTGTCGATTTTTATTGAATTTGAACTATATTTCAACGTTTTTTGATGGTTCTGAGCCACCAAACACACTTAAAGCATGCAGAATCGACTCAGAATAGGAAAAGGAGACGTTTAGGTCAATTTTAAGCATTCTGGCGTTCGTAGATACAAGAAAACTGTTAAAATTCTTCAGAAACGTCACTTTTGAAGTGTTTTCTTGTACTTTTAAGCCAATCAGATACCCTACGGGCTCGGAAAGTGCAACGAAACCATCAAATTTTAGCTAGAAACTGTATTTTTGTCGATTTTTATTGAATTTGAACTATATTTCAACGTTTTTTGATGGTTCTGAGCCACCAAACACACTTAAAGCATGCAGAATCGACTCAGAATAGGAAAAGGAGACGTTTAGGTCAATTTTATGCATTCTGGCGTTCGTAGATACAAGAAAACTGTTAAAATTCTTCAGAAACATCACTTTTGAAGTGTTTTCTTGTACTTTTAAGCCAATCAGATACCCTACGGGCTCGGAAAGTGCAACGAAACCATCAAATTTTAGCTAGAAACTGTATTTTTGTCGATTTTTATTGAATTTGAACTATATTTCAACGTTTTTTGATGGTTCTGAGCCACCAAACACACTTAAAGCATGCAGAATCGACTCAGAATAGGAAAAGGAGACGTTTAGGTCAATTTTATGCATTCTGGCGTTCGTAGATACAAGAAAACTGTTAAAATTCTTCAGAAACGTCACTTTTGAAGTGTTTTCTTGTACTTTTAAGCCAATCAGATACCCTACGGGCTCGGAAAGTGCAACGAAACCATCAAATTTTAGCTAGAAACTGTATTTTTGTCGATTTTTATTGAATTTGAACTATATTTCAACGTTTTTTGATGGTTCTGAGCCACCAAACACACTTAAAGCATGCAGAATCGACTCAGAATAGGAAAAGGAGACGTTTAGGTCAATTTTATGCATTCTGGCGTTCGTAGATACAAGAAAACTGTTAAAATTCTTCAGAAACGTCACTTTTGAAGTGTTTTCTTATACTTTTAAGCCAATCAGATACACAACGGGCTCGGAAAGTGCAACGAAACCATCAAATTTTAGCTAGAAACTATATTTTTGTCGATTTTTATTGAATTTGAACTATATTTCAACGTTTTTTGATGGTTCTGAGCCACCAAACACACTTAAAGCATGCAGAATCGACTCAGAATAGGAAAAGGAGACGTTTAGGTCAATTTTATGCATTCTGGCGTTCGTAGATACAAGAAAACTGTTAAAATTCTTCAGGAACGTCACTTTTGAAGTGTTTTCTTGTACTTTTAAGCCAATCAGATACCCTACGGGCTCGGAAAGTGCAACGAAACCATCAAATTTTAGCTAGAAACTGTATTTTTGTCGATTTTTATTGAATTTGAACTATATTTCAACGTTTTTTGATGGTTCTGAGCCACCAAACACACTTAAAGCATGCAGAATCGACTCAGAATAGGAAAAGGAGACGTTTAGGTCAATTTTATGCATTCTGGCGTTCGTAGATACAAGAAAACTGTTAAAATTCTTCAGAAACGTCACTTTTGAAGTGTTTTCTTGTACTTTTAAGCCAATCAGATACCCTACGGGCTCGGAAAGTGCAACGAAACCATCAAATTTTAGCTAGAAACTGTATTTTTGTCGATTTTTATTGAATTTGAACTATATTTCAACGTTTTTTGATGGTTGTGAGCCACCAAACACACTTAAAGCATGCAGAATCGACTCAGAATAGGAAAAGGAGACGTTTAGGTCAATTTTATGCATTCTGGCGTTTGTAGATACAAGAAAACTGTTAAAATTCTTCAGAAACTTCACTTTTGAAGTGTTTTCTTGTACTTTTCAGCCAATCAGATACCCTACGGGCTCGGAAAGTGCAACGAAACCATCAAATTTTAGTTAGAAACTGTATTTTTGTCGATTTTTATTGAATTTGAACTATATTTCAACGTTTTTTGATGGTTCTGAGCCACCAAACACACTTAAAGCATGCAGAATCGACTCAGAATAGGAAAAGGAGACGTTTAGGTCAATTTTATGCATTCTGGCGTTCGTAGATACAAGAAAACTGTTAAAATTCTTCAGAAACGTCACTTTTGAAGTGTTTTCTTGTACTTTTAAGCCAATCAGATACCCTACGGGCTCGGAAAGTGCAACGAAACCATCAAATTTTAGCTAGAAACTGTATTTTTGTCGATTTTTATTGAATTTGAACTATATTTCAACGTTTTTTGATGGTTCTGAGCCACCAAACACACTTAAAGCATGCAGAATCGACTCAGAATAGGAAAAGGAGACGTTTAGGTCAATTTTATGCATTCTGGCGTTCGTAGATACAAGAAAACTGTTAAAATTCTTCAGAAACGTCACTTTTGAAGTGTTTTCTTGTACTTTTAAGCCAATCAGATACCCTACGGGCTCGGAAAGTGCAACGAAACCATCAAATTTTAGCTAGAAACTGTATTTTTGTCGATTTTTATTGAATTTGAACTATATTTCAACGTTTTTTGATGGTTCTGAGCCACCAAACACACTTAAAGCATGCAGAATCGACTCAGAATAGGAAAAGGAGACGTTTAGGTCAATTTTATGCATTCTGGCGTTCGTAGATACAAGAAAACTGTTAAAATTCTTCAGAAACGTCACTTTTGAAGTGTTTTCTTGTACTTTTAAGCCAATCAGATACCCAACGGGCTCGGAAAGTGCAACGAAACCATCAAATTTTAGCTAGAAACTATATTTTTGTCGATTTTTATTGAATTTGAACTATATTTCAACGTTTTTTGATGGTTCTGAGCCACCAAACACACTTAAAGCATGCAGAATCGACTCAGAATAGGAAAAGGAGACGTTTAGGTCAATTTTATGCATTCTGGCGTTCGTAGATACAAGAAAACTGTTAAAATTCTTCAGGAACGTCACTTTTGAAGTGTTTTCTTGTACTTTTAAGCCAATCAGATACCCTACGGGCTCGGAAAGTGCAACGAAACCATCAAATTTTAGCTAGAAACTGTATTTTTGTCGATTTTTATTGAATTTGAACTATATTTCAACGTTTTTTGATGGTTCTGAGCCACCAAACACACTTAAAGCATGCAGAATCGACTCAGAATAGGAAAAGGAGACGTTTAGGTCAATTTTATGCATTCTGGCGTTCGTAGATACAAGAAAACTGTTAAAATTCTACAGAAACGTCACTTTTGAAGTGTTTTCTTGTACTTTTAAGCCAATCAGATACCCTACGGGCTCGGAAAGTGCAACGAAACCATCAAATTTTAGCTAGAAACTGTATTTTTGTCGATTTTTATTGAATTTGAACTATATTTCAACGTTTTTTGATGGTTCTGAGCCACCAAACACACTTAAAGCATGCAGAATCGACTCAGAATAGGAAAAGGAGACGTTTAGGTCAATTTTATGCATTCTGGCGTTCGTAGATACAAGAAAACTGTTAAAATTCTTCAGAAACATCACTTTTGAAGTGTTTTCTTGTACTTTTAAGCCAATCAGATACCCTACGGGCTCGGAAAGTGCAACGAAACCATCAAATTTTAGCTAGAAACTGTATTTTTGTCGATTTTTATTGAATTTGAACTATATTTCAACGTTTTTTGATGGTTCTGAGCCACCAAACACACTTAAAGCATGCAGAATCGACTCAGAATAGGAAAAGGAGACGTTTAGGTCAATTTTATGCATTCTGGCGTTCGTAGATACAAGAAAACTGTTAAAATTCTTCAGAAACGTCACTTTTGAAGTGTTTTCTTGTACTTTTAAGCCAATCAGATACCCTACGGGCTCGGAAAGTGCAACGAAACCATCAAATTTTAGCTAGAAACTGTATTTTTGTCGATTTTTATTGAATTTGAACTATATTTCAACGTTTTTTGATGGTTCTGAGCCACCAAACACACTTAAAGCATGCAGAATCGACTCAGAATAGGAAAAGGAGACGTTTAGGTCAATTTTATGCATTCTGGCGTTCGTAGATACAAGAAAACTGTTAAAATTCTTCAGAAACGTCACTTTTGAAGTGTTTTCTTATACTTTTAAGCCAATCAGATACACAACGGGCTCGGAAAGTGCAACGAAACCATCAAATTTTAGCTAGAAACTATATTTTTGTCGATTTTTATTGAATTTGAACTATATTTCAACGTTTTTTGATGGTTCTGAGCCACCAAACACACTTAAAGCATGCAGAATCGACTCAGAATAGGAAAAGGAGACGTTTAGGTCAATTTTATGCATTCTGGCGTTCGTAGATACAAGAAAACTGTTAAAATTCTTCAGGAACGTCACTTTTGAAGTGTTTTCTTGTACTTTTAAGCCAATCAGATACCCTACGGGCTCGGAAAGTGCAACGAAACCATCAAATTTTAGCTAGAAACTGTATTTTTGTCGATTTTTATTGAATTTGAACTATATTTCAACGTTTTTTGATGGTTCTGAGCCACCAAACACACTTAAAGCATGCAGAATCGACTCAGAATAGGAAAAGGAGACGTTTAGGTCAATTTTATGCATTCTGGCGTTCGTAGATACAAGAAAACTGTTAAAATTCTTCAGAAACGTCACTTTTGAAGTGTTTTCTTGTACTTTTAAGCCAATCAGATACCCTACGGGCTCGGAAAGTGCAACGAAACCATCAAATTTTAGCTAGAAACTGTATTTTTGTCGATTTTTATTGAATTTGAACTATATTTCAACGTTTTTTGATGGTTGTGAGCCACCAAACACACTTAAAGCATGCAGAATCGACTCAGAATAGGAAAAGGAGACGTTTAGGTCAATTTTATGCATTCTGGCGTTTGTAGATACAAGAAAACTGTTAAAATTCTTCAGAAACTTCACTTTTGAAGTGTTTTCTTGTACTTTTCAGCCAATCAGATACCCTACGGGCTCGGAAAGTGCAACGAAACCATCAAATTTTAGTTAGAAACTGTATTTTTGTCGATTTTTATTGAATTTGAACTATATTTCAACGTTTTTTGATGGTTCTGAGCCACCAAACACACTTAAAGCATGCAGAATCGACTCAGAATAGGAAAAGGAGACGTTTAGGTCAATTTTATGCATTCTGGCGTTCGTAGATACAAGAAAACTGTTAAAATTCTTCAGAAACGTCACTTTTGAAGTGTTTTCTTGTACTTTTAAGCCAATCAGATACCCTACGGGCTCGGAAAGTGCAACGAAACCATCAAATTTTAGCTAGAAACTGTATTTTTGTCGATTTTTATTGAATTTGAACTATATTTCAACGTTTTTTGATGGTTCTGAGCCACCAAACACACTTAAAGCATGCAGAATCGACTCAGAATAGGAAAAGGAGACGTTTAGGTCAATTTTATGCATTCTGGCGTTCGTAGATACAAGAAAACTGTTAAAATTCTTCAGAAACGTCACTTTTGAAGTGTTTTCTTGTACTTTTAAGCCAATCAGATACCCTACGGGCTCGGAAAGTGCAACGAAACCATCAAATTTTAGCTAGAAACTGTATTTTTGTCGATTTTTATTGAATTTGAACTATATTTCAACGTTTTTTGATGGTTCTGAGCCACCAAACACACTTAAAGCATGCAGAATCGACTCAGAATAGGAAAAGGAGACGTTTAGGTCAATTTTATGCATTCTGGCGTTCGTAGATACAAGAAAACTGTTAAAATTCTTCAGAAACGTCACTTTTGAAGTGTTTTCTTGTACTTTTAAGCCAATCAGATACCCAACGGGCTCGGAAAGTGCAACGAAACCATCAAATTTTAGCTAGAAACTATATTTTTGTCGATTTTTATTGAATTTGAACTATATTTCAACGTTTTTTGATGGTTCTGAGCCACCAAACACACTTAAAGCATGCAGAATCGACTCAGAATAGGAAAAGGAGACGTTTAGGTCAATTTTATGCATTCTGGCGTTCGTAGATACAAGAAAACTGTTAAAATTCTTCAGGAACGTCACTTTTGAAGTGTTTTCTTGTACTTTTAAGCCAATCAGATACCCTACGGGCTCGGAAAGTGCAACGAAACCATCAAATTTTAGCTAGAAACTGTATTTTTGTCGATTTTTATTGAATTTGAACTATATTTCAAAGTTTTTTGATGGTTCTGAGCCACCAAACACACTTAAAGCATGCAGAATCGACTCAGAATAGGAAAAGGAGACGTTTAGGTCAATTTTATGCATTCTGGCGTTCGTAGATACAAGAAAACTGTTAAAATTCTACAGAAACGTCACTTTTGAAGTGTTTTCTTGTACTTTTAAGCCAATCAGATACCCTACGGGCTCGGAAAGTGCAACGAAACCATCAAATTTTAGCTAGAAACTGTATTTTTGTCGATTTTTATTGAATTTGAACTATATTTCAACGTTTTTTGATGGTTCTGAGCCACCAAACACACTTAAAGCATGCAGAATCGACTCAGAATAGGAAAAGGAGAAGTTTAGGTCAATTTTATGCATTCTGGCGTTCGTAGATACAAGAAAACTGTTAAAATTCTTCAGAAACGTCACTTTTGAAGTGTTTTCTTGTACTTTTAAGCCAATCAGATACCCTACGGGCTCGGAAAGTGCAACGAAACCATCAAATTTTAGCTAGAAACTGTATTTTTGTCGATTTTTATTGAATTTGAACTATATTTCAACGTTTTTTGATGGTTCTGAGCCACCAAACACACTTAAAGCATGCAGAATCGACTCAGAATAGGAAAAGGAGACGTTTAGGTCAATTTTATGCATTCTGGCGTTCGTAGATACAAGAAAACTGTTAAAATTCTTCAGAAACGTCACTTTTGAAGTGTTTTCTTGTACTTTTAAGCCAATCAGATACCCTACGGGCTCGGAAAGTGCAACGAAACCATCAAATTTTAGCTAGAAACTGTATTTTTGTCGATTTTTATTGAATTTGAACTATATTTCAACGTTTTTTGATGGTTCTGAGCCACCAAACACACTTAAAGCATGCAGAATCGACTCAGAATAGGAAAAGGAGACGTTTAGGTCAATTTTATGCATTCTGGCGTTCGTAGATACAAGAAAACTGTTAAAATTCTTCAGAAACGTCACTTTTGAAGTGTTTTCTTGTACTTTTAAGCCAATCAGATACCCTACGGGCTCGGAAAGTGCAACGAAACCATCAAATTTTAGCTAGAAACTGTATTTTTGTCGATTTTTATTGAATTTGAACTATATTTCAACGTTTTTTGATGGTTCTGAGCCACCAAACACACTTAAAGCATGCAGAATCGACTCAGAATAGGAAAAGGAGAAGTTTAGGTCAATTTTATGCATTCTGGCGTTCGTAGATACAAGAAAACTGTTAAAATTCTTCAGAAACGTCACTTTTGAAGTGTTTTCTTGTACTTTTAAGCCAATCAGATACCCTACGGGCTCGGAAAGTGCAACGAAACCATCAAATTTTAGCTAGAAACTGTATTTTTGTCGATTTTTATTGAATTTGAACTATATTTCAACGTTTTTTGATGGTTCTGAGCCACCAAACACACTTAAAGCATGCAGAATCGACTCAGAATAGGAAAAGGAGACGTTTAGGTCAATTTTATGCATTCTGGCGTTCGTAGATACAAGAAAACTGTTAAAATTCTTCAGAAACGTCACTTTTGAAGTGTTTTCTTGTACTTTTAAGCCAATCAGATACACAACGGGCTCGGAAAGTGCAACGAAACCATCAAATTTTAGCTAGAAACTGTATTTTTGTCGATTTTTATTGAATTTGAACTATATTTCAACGTTTTTTGATGGTTCTGAGCCACCAAACACACTTAAAGCATGCAGAATCGACTCAGAATAGGAAAAGGAGACGTTTAGGTCAATTTTATGCATTCTGGCGTTCGTAGATACAAGAAAACTGTTAAAATTCTTCAGAAACGTCACTTTTGAAGTGTTTTCTTGTACTTTTAAGCCAATCAGATACACAACGGGCTCGGAAAGTGCAACGAAACCATCAAATTTTAGCTAGAAACTATATTTTTGTCGATTTTTATTGAATTTGAACTATATTTCAACGTTTTTTGATGGTTCTGAGCCTCCAAACACACTTAAAGCATGCAGAATCGACTCAGAATAGGAAAAGGAGACGTTTAGGTCAATTTTATGCATTCTGGCGTTCGTAGATACAAGAAAACTGTTAAAATTCTTCAGGAACGTCACTTTTGAAGTGTTTTCTTGTACTTTTAAGCCAATCAGATACCCTACGGGCTCGGAAAGTGCAACGAAACCATCAAATTTTAGCTAGAAACTGTATTTTTGTCGATTTTTATTGAATTTGAACTATATTTCAACGTTTTTTGATGGTTCTGAGCCACCAAACACACTTAAAGCATGCAGAATCGACTCAGAATAGGAAAAGGAGACGTTTAGGTCAATTTTATGCATTCTGGCGTTCGTAGATACAAGAAAACTGTTAAAATTCTTCAGAAACGTCACTTTTGAAGTGTTTTCTTGTACTTTTAAGCCAATCAGATACCCTACGGGCTCGGAAAGTGCAACGAAACCATCAAATTTTAGCTAGAAACTGTATTTTTGTCGATTTTTATTGAATTTGAACTATATTTCAACGTTTTTTGATGGTTCTGAGCCACCAAACACACTTAAAGCATGCAGAATCGACTCAGAATAGGAAAAGGAGACGTTTAGGTCAATTTTATGCATTCTGGCGTTCGTAGATACAAGAAAACTGTTAAAATTCTTCAGAAACTTCACATTTGAAGTGTTTTCTTGTACTTTTAAGCCAATCAGATACCCTACGGGCTCGGAAAGTGCAACGAAACCATCAAATTTTAGTTAGAAACTGTATTTTTGTCGATTTTTATTGAATTTGAACTATATTTCAACGTTTTTTGATGGTTCTGAGCCACCAAACACACTTAAAGCATGCAGAATCGACTCAGAATAGGAAAAGGAGACGTTTAGGTCAATTTTATGCATTCTGGCGTTCGTAGATACAAGAAAACTGTTAAAATTCTTCAGAAACGTCACTTTTGAAGTGTTTTCTTGTAATTTTAAGCCAATCAGATACCCTACGGGCTCGGAAAGTGCAACGAAACCATCAAATTTTAGCTAGAAACTGTATTTTTGTCGATTTTTATTGAATTTGAACTATATTTCAACGTTTTTTGATGGTTCTGAGCCACCAAACACACTTAAAGCATGCAGAATCGACTCAGAATAGGAAAAGGAGACGTTTAGGTCAATTTTATGCATTCTGGCGTTCGTAGATACAAGAAAACTGTTAAAATTCTTCAGAAACGTCACTTTTGAAGTGTTTTCTTGTACTTTTAAGCCAATCAGATACCCTTCGGGCTCGGAAAGTGCAACGAAACCATCAAATTTTAGCTAGAAACTGTATTTTTGTCGATTTTTATTGAATTTGAACTATATTTCAACGTTTTTTGATGGTTCTGAGCCACCAAACACACTTAAAGCATGCAGAATCGACTCAGAATAGGAAAAGGAGACGTTTAGGTCAATTTTATGCATTCTGGCGTTCGTAGATACAAGAAAACTGTTAAAATTCTTCAGAAACGTCACTTTTGAAGTGTTTTCTTGTACTTTTAAGCCAATCAGATACCCTACGGGCTCGGAAAGTGCAACGAAACCATCAAATTTTAGCTAGAAACTGTATTTTTGTCGATTTTTATTGAATTTGAACTATATTTCAACGTTTTTTGATGGTTCTGAGCCACCAAACACACTTAAAGCATGCAGAATCGACTCAGAATAGGAAAAGGAGACGTTTAGGTCAATTTTATGCATTCTGGCGTTCGTAGATACAAGAAAACTGTTAAAATTCTTCAGAAACGTCACTTTTGAAGTGTTTTCCATGTACTTTTAAGCCAATCAGATACCCTACGGGCTCGGAAAGTGCAACGAAACCATCAAATTTTAGCTAGTAACTGTATTTTTTTCGATTTTTATTGAATTTGAACTATATTTCAACGTTTTTTGATGGTTCTGAGCCACCAAACACACTTAAAGCATGCAGAATCGACTCAGAATAGGAAAAGGAGACGTTTAGGTCAATTTTATGCATTCTGGCGTTCGTAGGTACAAGAAAACTGTTAAAATTCTTCAGAAACGTCACTTTTGAAGTGTTTTCTTGTACTTTTAAGCCAATCAGATACCCAACGGGCTCGGAAAGTGCAACGAAACCATCAAATTTTAGCTAGAAACTGTATTTTTGTCGATTTTTATTGAATTTGAACTATATTTCAACGTTTTTTGATGGTTCTGAGCCACCAAACACACTTAAAGCATGCAGAATCGACTCAGAATAGGAAAAGGAGACGTTTAGGTCAATTTTATGCATTCTGGCGTTCGTAGATACAAGAAAACTGTTAAAATTCTTCAGAAACGTCACTTTTGAAGTGTTTTCTTGTACTTTTAAGCCAATCAGATACCCTACGGGCTCGGAAAGTGCAACGAAACCATCAAATTTTAGCTAGAAACTGTATTTTTGTCGATTTTTATTGAATTTGAACTATATTTCAACATTTTTTGATGGTTCTGTGCCACCAAACACACTTAAAGCATGCAGAATCGACTCAGAATAGGAAAAGGAGACGTTTAGGTCAATTTTATGCATTCTGGCGTTCGTAGATACAAGAAAACTGTTAAAATTCTTCAGAAACGTCACTTTTGAAGTGTTTTCTTGTACTTTTAAGCCAATCAGATACCCTACGGGCTCGGAAAGTGCAACGAAACCATCAAATTTTAGCTAGAAACTGTATTTTTGTCGATTTTTATTGAATTTGAACTATATTTCAACGTTTTTTGATGGTTCTGAGCCACCAAACACACTTAAAGCATGCAGAATCGACTCAGAATAGGAAAAGGAGACGTTTAGGTCAATTTTATGCATTCTGGCGTTCGTAGATACAAGAAAACTGTTAAAATTCTTCAGAAACGTCACTTTTGAAATGTTTTCTTGTACTTTTAAGCCAATCAGATACCCTACGGGCTCGGAAAGTGCAACGAAACCATCAAATTTTAGCTAGAAACTGTATTTTTGTCGATTTTTATTGAATTTGAACTATATTTCAACGTTTTTTGATGGTTCTGAGCCACCAAACACACTTAAAGCATGCAGAATCGACTCAGAATAGGAAAAGGAGACGTTTAGGTCAATTTTATGCATTCTGGCGTTCGTAGATACAAGAAAACTGTTAAAATTCTTCAGAAACGTCACTTTTGAAGTGTTTTCTTGTACTTTTAAGCCAATCAGATACCCTACGGGCTCGGAAAGTGCAACGAAACCATCAAATTTTAGCTAGAAACTGTATTTTTGTCGATTTTTATTGAATTTGAACTATATTTCAACGTTTTTTGATGGTTCTGAGCCACCAAACACACTTAAAGCATGCAGAATCGACTCAGAATAGGAAAAGGAGACGTTTAGGTCAATTTTATGCATTCTGGCGTTCGTAGATACAAGAAAACTGTTAAAATTCTTCAGAAACGTCACTTTTGAAGTGTTTTCCATGTACTTTTAAGCCAATCAGATACCCTACGGGCTCGGAAAGTGCAACGAAACCATCAAATTTTAGCTAGTAACTGTATTTTTTTCGATTTTTATTGAATTTGAACTATATTTCAACGTTTTTTGATGGTTCTGAGCCACCAAACACACTTAAAGCATGCAGAATCGACTCAGAATAGGAAAAGGAGACGTTTAGGTCAATTTTATGCATTCTGGCGTTCGTAGGTACAAGAAAACTGTTAAAATTCTTCAGAAACGTCACTTTTGAAGTGTTTTCTTGTACTTTTAAGCCAATCAGATACCCTACGGGCTCGGAAAGTGCAACGAAACCATCAAATTTTAGCTAGAAACTGTATTTTTGTCGATTTTTATTGAATTTGAACTATATTTCAACGTTTTTTGATGGTTCTGAGCCACCAAACACACTTAAAGCATGCAGAATCGACTCAGAATAGGAAAAGGAGACGTTTAGGTCAATTTTATGCATTCTGGCGTTCGTAGATACAAGAAAACTGTTAAAATTCTTCAGAAACGTCACTTTTGAAGTGTTTTCTTGTACTTTTAAGCCAATCAGATACCCTACGGGCTCGGAAAGTGCAACGAAACCATCAAATTTTAGCTAGAAACTGTATTTTTGTCGATTTTTATTGAATTTGAACTATATTTCAACGTTTTTTGATGGTTCTGTGCCACCAAACACACTTAAAGCATGCAGAATCGACTCAGAATAGGAAAAGGAGACGTTTAGGTCAATTTTATGCATTCTGGCGTTCGTAGATACAAGAAAACTGTTAAAATTCTTCAGAAACGTCACTTTTGAAGTGTTTTCTTGTACTTTTAAGCCAATCAGATACCCTACGGGCTCGGAAAGTGCAACGAAACCATCAAATTTTAGCTAGAAACTGTATTTTTGTCGATTTTTATTGAATTTGAACTATATTTCAACGTTTTTTGATGGTTCTGAGCCACCAAACACACTTAAAGCATGCAGAATCGACTCAGAATAGGAAAAGGAGACGTTTAGGTCAATTTTATGCATTCTGGCGTTCGTAGATACAAGAAAACTGTTAAAATTCTTCAGAAACGTCACTTTTGAAATGTTTTCTTGTACTTTTAAGCCAATCAGATACCCTACGGGCTCGGAAAGTGCAACGAAACCATCAAATTTTAGCTAGAAACTGTATTTTTGTCGATTTTTATTGAATTTGAACTATATTTCAACGTTTTTTGATGGTTCTGAGCCACCAAACACACTTAAAGCATGCAGAATCGACTCAGAATAGGAAAAGGAGACGTTTAGGTCAATTTTATGCATTCTGGCGTTCGTAGATACAAGAAAACTGTTAAAATTCTTCAGAAACGTCACTTTTGAAGTGTTTTCTTGTACTTTTAAGCCAATCAGATACCCTACGGGCTCGGAAAGTGCAACGAAACCATCAAATTTTAGCTAGAAACTGTATTTTTGTCGATTTTTATTGAATTTGAACTATATTTCAACGTTTTTTGATGGTTCTGAGCCACCAAACACACTTAAAGCATGCAGAATCGACTCAGAATAGGAAAAGGAGACGTTTAGGTCAATTTTATGCATTCTGGCGTTCGTAGATACAAGAAAACTGTTAAAATTCTTCAGAAACGTCACTTTTGAAGTGTTTTCTTGTACTTTTAAGCCAATCAGATACCCTACGGGCTCGGAAAGTGCAACGAAACCATCAAATTTTAGCTAGAAACTGTATTTTTGTCGATTTTTATTGAATTTGAACTATATTTCAACGTTTTTTGATGGTTCTGAGCCACCAAACACACTTAAAGCATGCAGAATCGACTCAGAATAGGAAAAGGAGACGTTTAGGTCAATTTTATGCATTCTGGCGTTCGTAGATACAAGAAAACTGTTAAAATTCTTCAGAAACGTCACTTTTGAAGTGTTTTCTTGTACTTTTAAGCCAATCAGATACCCTGCGGGCTCGGAAAGTGCAACGAAACCATCAAATTTTAGCTAGAAACTGTATTTTTGTCGATTTTTATTGAATTTGAACTATATTTCAACGTTTTTTGATGGTTCTGAGCCACCAAACACACTTAAAGCATGCAGAATCGACTCAGAATAGGAAAAGGAGACGTTTAGGTAAATTTTATGCATTCTGGCGTTCGTAGATACAAGAAAACTGTTAAAATTCTTCAGAAACGTCACTTTTGAAGTGTTTTCTTGTACTTTTAAGCCAATCAGATACCCTACGGGCTCGGAAAGTGCAACGAAACCATCAAATTTTAGCTAGAAACTGTATTTTTGTCGATTTTTATTGAATTTGAACTATATTTCAACGTTTTTTGATGGTTCTGAGCCACCAAACACACTTAAAGCATGCAGAATCGACTCAGAATAGGAAAAGGAGACGTTTAGGTCAATTTTATGCATTCTGGCGTTCGTAGATACAAGAAAACTGTTAAAATTCTTCAGAAACGTCACTTTTGAAGTGTTTTCTTGTACTTTTAAGCCAATCAGATACCCTGCGGGCTCGGAAAGTGCAACGAAACCATCAAATTTTAGCTAGAAACTGTATTTTTGTCGATTTTTATTGAATTTGAACTATATTTCAACGTTTTTTGATGGTTCTGAGCCACCAAACACACTTAAAGCATGCAGAATCGACTCAGAATAGGAAAAGGAGACGTTTAGGTAAATTTTATGCATTCTGGCGTTCGTAGATACAAGAAAACTGTTAAAATTCTTCAGAAACGTCACTTTTGAAGTGTTTTCTTGTACTTTTAAGCCAATCAGATACCCTACGGGCTCGGAAAGTGCAACGAAACCATCAAATTTTAGCTAGAAACTGTATTTTTGTCGATTTTTATTGAATTTGAACTATATTTCAACGTTTTTTGATGGTTCTGAGCCACCAAACACACTTAAAGCATGCAGAATCGACTCAGAATAGGAAAAGGAGACGTTTAGGTCAATTTTATGCATTCTGGCGTTCGTAGATACAAGAAAACTGTTAAAATTCTTCAGAAACGTCACTTTTGAAGTGTTTTCTTGTACTTTTAAGCCAATCAGATACCCTACGGGCTCGGAAAGTGCAACGAAACCATCAAATTTTAGCTAGAAACTGTATTTTTGTCGATTTTTATTGAATTTGAACTATATTTCAACGTTTTTTGATGGTTCTGAGCCACCAAACACACTTAAAGCATGCAGAATCGACTCAGAATAGGAAAAGGAGACGTTTAGGTCAATTTTATGCATTCTGGCGTTCGTAGATACAAGAAAACTGTTAAAATTCTTCAGAAACGTCACTTTTGAAGTGTTTTCTTGTACTTTTAAGCCAATCAGATACCCTGCGGGCTCGGAAAGTGCAACGAAACCATCAAATTTTAGCTAGAAACTGTATTTTTGTCGATTTTTATTGAATTTGAACTATATTTCAACGTTTTTTGATGGTTCTGAGCCACCAAACACACTTAAAGCATGCAGAATCGACTCAGAATAGGAAAAGGAGACGTTTAGGTCAATTTTATGCATTCTGGCGTTCGTAGATACAAGAAAACTGTTAAAATTCTTCAGAAACGTCACTTTTGAAGTGTTTTCTTGTACTTTTAAGCCAATCAGATACCCTACGGGCTCGGAAAGTGCAACGAAACCATCAAATTTTAGCTAGAAACTGTATTTTTGTCGATTTTTATTGAATTTGAACTATATTTCAACGTTTTTTGATGGTTCTGAGCCACCAAACACACTTAAAGCATGCAGAATCGACTCAGAATAGGAAAAGGAGACGTTTAGGTCAATTTTATGCATTCTGGCGTTCGTAGATACAAGAAAACTGTTAAAATTCTTCAGAAACGTCACTTTTGAAGTGTTTTCTTGTACTTTTAAGCCAATCAGATACCCTACGGGCTCGGAAAGTGCAACGAAACCATCAAATTTTAGCTAGAAACTGTATTTTTGTCGATTTTTATTGAATTTGAACTATATTTCAACGTTTTTTGATGGTTCTGAGCCACCAAACACACTTAAAACATGCAGAATCGACTCAGAATAGGAAAAGGAGACGTTTAGGTCAATTTTATGCATTCTGGCGTTCGTAGATACAAGAAAACTGTTAAAATTCTTCAGAAACGTCACTTTTGAAGTGTTTTCTTGTACTTTTAAGCCAATCAGATACCCTACGGGCTCGGAAAGTGCAACGAAACCATCAAATTTTAGCTAGAAACTGTATTTTTGTCGATTTTTATTGAATTTGAACTATATTTCAACGTTTTTTGATGGTTCTGAGCCACCAAACACACTTAAAGCATGCAGAATCGACTCAGAATAGGAAAAGGAGACGTTTAGGTCAATTTTATGCATTCCGGCGTTCGTAGATACAAGAAAACTGTTAAAATTCTTCAGAAACGTCACTTTTGAAGTGTTTTCTTGTACTTTTAAGCCAATCAGATACCCTACGGGCTCGGAAAGTGCAACGAAACCATCAAATTTTAGCTAGAAACTGTATTTTTGTCGATTTTTATTGAATTTGAACTATATTTCAACGTTTTTTGATGGTTCTGAGCCACCAAACACACTTAAAGCATGCAGAATCGACTCAGAATAGGAAAAGGAGATGTTTAGGTCAATTTTATGCATTCTGGCGTTCGTAGATACAAGAAAACTGTTAAAATTCTTCAGAAACGTCACTTTTGAAGTGTTTTCTTGTACTTTTAAGCCAATCAGATACCCTACGGGCTCGGAAAGTGCAACGAAACCATCAAATTTTAGCTAGAAACTGTATTTTTGTCGATTTTTATTGAATTTGAACTATATTTCAACGTTTTTTGATGGTTCTGAGCCACCAAACACACTTAAAGCATGCAGAATCGACTCAGAATAGGAAAAGGAGACGTTTAGGTCAATTTTATGCATTCTGGCGTTCGTAGATACAAGAAAACTGTTAAAATTCTTCAGAAACGTCACTTTTGAAGTGTTTTCTTGTACTTTTAAGCCAATCAGATACCCTACGGGCTCGGAAAGTGCAACGAAACCATCAAATTTTAGCTAGAAACTGTATTTTTGTCGATTTTTATTGAATTTGAACTATATTTCAACGTTTTTTGATGGTTCTGAGCCACCAAACACACTTAAAGCATGCAGAATCGACTCAGAATAGGATTCTGGATTTCTGGATTCTTAATTTATGGGGGCTGACCGTAGCCAGCCGGCACTTAGGCCTCGCCTTTGGGCCCATTGTACCTTCCCCAAGTCCATATCAGGGTGTTTTCCCGCTCCTCTACTCGTCAAGCCATCCAACTGCTTGAATGTACTTGAGTAATGCAGAGGGTGGAAACTCCCTGATATTTGCCATACTAGGCCAGATGTCCCCTAGTATGGATTCCCTGTAGGAGGCTAGGGCTGGACACTCACGAAGAATGTGCTCAGCTGTTTCCTCTTCTTCATTGCATCCACGACAGATTGGGTCTGTTGCTACCCCTATCGTATGTAGATGTTTGTTAAACTGGTAATGTCCCGTAAGGAATCCTACCAGTTTACGCAGTTTGTCCCTTGAAAGTGAGAGATAAAATTTTGTCAACTTACGGTCTGGTGTCGCCATACAAGCTCTACTATGCCGACAGCTGCTCAACGTCGCCCATATCTGCTCATGGCGTCTATGGGTATATTGCTTTACGAGTTCGTTCGAGAGGGCGACCGAAGGCGTGATTGCCGGTTCGGGTCCCCAGAAGGGCATACGCGCGGCTCGCTTCGCCATCTCATCTGCCCTCTCGTTTCCTTCGTTGCCACTGTGTCCTTTGATCCAACAAAGTACCACACTATTCCTCTGCGTTACATACTTTAGCGTTTGTCTGCACTCCCAAACCAGCCCGGATCGAACCATACAGCTGTCCAGGGCTAGTAGTGCAGACTTGCTGTCAGTAAGTATGCGTATTGATTTGTTGCCGATTTCACGTTCAGCAATGATTCTAGCTCCCAGCATTATTCCCATCAATTCTGTTTGTAAGACAGACGTGTGGGTGCCGAGAGGTACACTGATTTGTGCGTTCAGTTGTTCGGAGTAGATGCCGGCTCCTGAACCACTATCTGTTTTGGCACCATCGACATAGATATCTATGTCGGCTCGTCCTTCTGAATTATCACTCATTGATATTCTATATGTCTTCTCATATATTAATTTTGTGCCCATTCGGTCACAACCCATCCTCAACAAGGGTATTCTGTTGAACGCCTCCGTTAAGATCCGAGTGTGCTTCGTTGTGCGGCCTTGCTTGTTCCATACTCCCAGAGAGTGAAGTCTTAGAGACGTCGTCATTGCCGCTTCCTCTATGTAAAGGTTGAGAGGTGCTAAGCAAAGAAGAGTCTCCAGAGCCGCTGTGGGAGTGGTCCTCATTGCTCCTGTAACACTGAGACACGCCATTCTCTGAACGTGTTCAAGTTGCAGGGCTGTTGTTTTTTGTCTGGCTCTGGGCCACCAAACTAAAGCTCCATAGCACAGCATCGGTCTGACTATTGCCGTGTAGATCCAAAGGGCGATCTTGGGATTTAAACCCCACGACCTTCCCACCACCCTACGACATTGCCAGAGAGCCGAGCGTGCCTTTTCTACTTTATCATCTACATGCTTCTTCCAATTCAGTCGCCAGTCCAATACAACTCCCAGGTATTTGACTTCGTCCGAAAGTTGAAGCGTTGTGTTAAATATTTTTGGCATCTGTAGTGTGCCAATTTTCCTTTTCCTGGTGAACAGGATTAGTTTCGTCTTTTCTCCATTAACGGAGAGGGTATGTCTGTTGCACCATTCCTCGACTATTTTTACTGCAGCTTGCATTATCTCACATAATGTATCTGCGTTTTTTCCTGTTAGCAGAATGACTAGATCGTCCGCGTATCCAATTGTGTGGTAGCCAAGATCATTGAGGCGTCGTATCAGGCTGTCAACGACAGTATCCCACAGTACAGGAGAGAGAACTCCTCCCTGAGGACATCCCCTGTCTACAACAGCCTCGATCTCAGTGCCACCTACATTAATCATTACTTCCCTGTTCCTCAGCATACTGGCCACCCACCTACTTAGGGTGGGGTCCACGTCGTGCTTTCGTAGGGCTAGTTCTATGCTTTTGAAGGTCGTTTTATCAAACGCTCCTTCAATATCCAAAAACATTCCTAAGGTGAAGAGTTTGTTCTCCATCGCCCACTCTATACGGTTTACAACTGTGTGTAGGGCCGTATCGGTGGATCTTCCTTGGATGTAGGCATGTTGGTTCGGATGTAGAGGTTGCTTGCTCAAAGCAGTCTCCCGAATCTCTTTTTCGCTTAGTCTTTCTAGCGTTTTCAGCAAGAATGATGTTAAGCTAATTGGTCTGTAGGATTTAGCCAAGGTGTAATCTTGTCGTCCTGGCTTAGGTATAAAGATAACCTTTACTTTTCGCCATGCATTCGGTATGTAGCTGAAAGCCAGACACGCCCGAAGCATTGGCAACAAAATAGGGCGTAGTCTGCTCATTCCCCTCTGCAGGAGGGCGGGATAAATACCGTCAACTCCTGGAGATTTGTATGGGGAAAAGCTGTCCACTGCCCACTCCAGTCTTGCCTCCGTGACTACCTTTGCAGCCAGCGCCCAGTCCTTCGGGGAAGGTTGAGTACCGACTACATCCCTTTTGGAATGGGAGGTAGTCCGTGTGCTGCCTGGAAACATGGTCTGCAGCAAAAGTTCTGCGGACTCTTCTAAGGTGGCTGTAAAGGTGCCATCTTCTTTCTTTAGGAAACCTGGTTGATGTGTGTGGTCCTTCGAGAGAACTCTCTTCAGCCTTGCGGCCGAAGCAGTCGACGTTATGTCGCTGCAGAAGGATCTCCACGTTTCCCGTTTCCTCTTTCTTAATTCTTTTTTAAACTCTTTCCGGTGCTCTTTATAGGCTTCCCAGTCTTCAGTTTTCTTAGTGTTTTTTGCTCTATTGAAAAGTTTTCTTAGCCCCGATTGAAGTAGGCTGAGCCTTCGGTTCCACCATGGTGTACCTTTGCCCAGACCTTCCTTCTTTAGGGGGCAACTTTTCTCATACGCTGACATTAGAGAGTCGTTGATAATGGTCAAGGTTTTCTCTATGTCTTCTGTCGAAATGTATTCCGTTGGTATAGACTGCACGGAGGTCCCCAGTCTGTCGTCCAGTTCTTCGTTGTATAAAGCCCAGTTCGTCAGCCTAGGGTTCCTGTACGTCTTTATCTCCATGTCTATACATTTTGATGTATACATGATCCATCTATGGTCTGACACTGACGCCTCTTTAGAGACGTGCCATCCCATTATATATTGTGAGATATCCCATGTAGCCAGTGTAATATCTATTACTGACTGACTACGTGATGTTACGAAAGTTGGTTCGCAGCCTCGGTTGAGAATCTCTAGATTTGTTGATAAAAGATATTCAGCTAGTGTTCTTCCTCTATCATTAGTGTCTTTGCTCCCCCACAACAGACAGTGGGCATTCGCATCGGCACCGATGATGAGGTTTATATTTCCGGTATCACAGTGTTCCACCAAGTTCGCCATTTCCCATGTTGGACATGGTTCCTGTGCTCCCTGTGGTAAGTACACAGATGCTATTACCAGTTGCTCTTCGCCTCTTCCTATGTTACACTTAACATTTACCGCAGTCACATCCCTGGAGCTGACCTGAGGTAGGAGGACGGCTTTGATTTTCCTCGGAATGTAGACGCATGTCCTTGGAGATTCTATTGTGGTACCTGAAACAACAGTGCCATTTAAATTGCTCAACCCTGCGATCCTGGATTTTACAATCCATGGTTCTTGGATTATTGCTATAGTGTTCTGCATCTTGTCTAGACGACGACACAAAACAGTCGTCGCCATGCGACAATGCTGCAGGTTGATCTGAATGAAATTTATCTGCTGCAGCGCCATCTCTGCAACCAAAAATCCCATAATTGTCCTAGGAGACACGAGGCACATTCTCAGGCGGGCCCGCCCCCACTGGTAGAGGCTTCATCCCCTGGGGTTTCTACCTCTTCCATAGGGGTCCGCCCTTCCTGAGCTGACGCCTCGTTCTCCTTGAGTTTCAGGTTGAAAGAGGACAGCATATAATTAATTCTGCCCTCTCTCTCCCTGATTATCTTGGCCTCTTCCATCCCAAGACCAAACACAAAGAGGTTGCCTGGAGAGGCAGCCTCGGGTTTGGCCTCGCGATGGAAAAGAAGCCATTTTTTGACGTGGGCCCATTGGTTCTGACCCTCCAGGCGGCGAAGTACGACTCCTGCATCCACCGGTGGTCCCGGTATCCACAGGGTCGCCCTCACCAGCCTTGGTAGCTCAGCCAAGGGGACCACGTTAAGTTGTGCGCCCTCCCACAAGGGTGTTAGGGAGCGCACTGTTTGTTGTAGCCATTTCAGGGACAACTCGTCTTCACAGGTTATCCTTAGGACTTCCCCTGTGTACTTCATGCCCCTGAAAGTGGCTGCTTGTCTACCCGATGCCAAGCACTGGTCCAGTTGCCTGTCCAGCGCTCCCATCAGGCCCTTTTGTACTATATCCACCTGGCCAGCAGTCAGCTTACCAAGTGGATGCTGCACATCAATCACAGCTACACGGAGATGACTTGCAGCCGCCTCCCTGTAGCTCTGTTCTCTAGAGGTAGTCTCCTGCCTCCTCATCCTCTTTTGCTTCTCAGCTGCCGGAGGTGTGGAGGTTGAAGACCTCACTCTCTTCTTTGACCCTGAGGTCTTTTTCCCCGCGGGTTGTTTAGGGTTGGCTATCGTAGCCTGCCCTTTACCCTTGAGGTTTATCCCGGAGGAGGATGGACCCGGTTTCGGCGGGTCGGTATTCGCCGCCTCCGCCTGCAAACGAGCCTTCCTCCGCCTTTTTACCTCAGCCCCGCAGATTCGCTTCCTCCTAGGAGGCTGCGACCCCACATTGGCTGGGTTTCCTGTTTGAGGTGCACCCGAAGGCACTTCCTCAGTGGTTTTTTTATTGTTTTCGATTTCCATAATCTGGATTTTGATTTCGTCCTCCTGCGTCCCCACCCACCACGGAGTCCAACAAGGGGACGCCGAACTTCGACGTCAGGGCTAGCAGAAGGATATAGCCCCCAGGGAAGCTCATCCTGCAGTACGCAGCCTCAACTAGTGAGGTTACTCGTGCTCAGACTACACTTCCCCCAAGGACTCACCCTGTCGGCGGTCTGACCCGACGACACAGCCGATTGATCTGAGATGGGTTAGTCTCGACCTCCCGTTTTGGTGGAAATCCAGGCCAAAGAGGCGTGTTGCCCAGCCTTGGTGACACACTGCACCAAGGGGGGCTCAACCTCCAGGATTCCTTCATCCCACCTTACGGGTCTCCACGCACGGCACAAACACGCGGGAGCTTGTCCGCGGGGCTGTTTTGACGACCCCACACCAGGGGTTTAATCCCGGGGGGGCACGTTTATTTCCAGCCCTCCTCTACTGAACCGCCTTCGCGGCCGTCTAAGCCGACAACCACCAAGGCATGTCCAGGCAAGACGAGCCTCAGCCCTAACCTACATATCTGGAGAAGGGAAAAATCCAGGTCGGACTTCCACCACCCCCAAGAGTGTTTAGTTCCCGGGGGCATATCCGCCCTCCCCAGACCCCCCTTCCCCAGACAATGCCGGTCTCCCCCTATCCGCAACACTGGGGACGCGCCTGATAGGTAACTCAACCCACAGGGACTCAGAATAGGAAAAGGAGACGTTTAGGTCAATTTTATGCATTCTGGCGTTCGTAGATACAAGAAAACTGTTAAAATTCTTCAGAAACGTCACTTTTGAAGTGTTTTCTTGTACTTTTAAGCCAATCAGATACCCTACGGGCTCGGAAAGTGCAACGAAACCATCAAATTTTAGCTAGAAACTGTATTTTTGTCGATTTTTATTGAATTTGAACTATATTTCAACGTTTTTTGATGGTTCTGAGCCACCAAACACACTTAAAGCATGCAGAATCGACTCAGAATAGGAAAAGGAGACGTTTAGGTCAATTTTATGCATTCTGGCGTTCGTAGATACAAGAAAACTCTTAAAATTCTTCAGAAACGTCACTTTTGAAGTGTTTTCTTGTACTTTTAAGCCAATCAGATACCCTACGGGCTCGGAAAGTGCAACGAAACCATCAAATTTTAGCTAGAAACTGTATTTTTGTCGATTTTTATTGAATTTGAACTATATTTCAACGTTTTTTGATGGTTCTGAGCCACCAAACACACTTAAAGCATGCAGAATCGACTCAGAATAGGAAAAGGAGACGTTTAGGTCAATTTTATGCATTCTGGCGTTCGTAGATACAAGAAAACTGTTAAAATTCTTCAGAAACGTCACTTTTGAAGTGTTTTCTTGTACTTTTAAGCCAATCAGATACCCTACGGGCTCGGAAAGTGCAACGAAACCATCAAATTTTAGCTAGAAACTGTATTTTTGTCGATTTTTATTGAATTTGAACTATATTTCAACGTTTTTTGATGGTTCTGAGCCACCAAACACACTTAAAGCATGCAGAATCGACTCAGAATAGGAAAAGGAGACGTTTAGGTCAATTTTATGCATTCTGGCGTTCGTAGATACAAGAAAACTGTTAAAATTCTTCAGAAACGTCACTTTTGAAGTGTTTTCTTGTACTTTTAAGCCAATCAGATACCCTACGGGCTCGGAAAGTGCAACGAAACCATCAAATTTTAGCTAGAAACTGTATTTTTGTCGATTTTTATTGAATTTGAACTATATTTCAACGTTTTTTGATGGTTCTGAGCCACCAAACACACTTAAAGCATGCAGAATCGACTCAGAATAGGAAAAGGAGACGTTTAGGTCAATTTTATGCATTCTGGCGTTCGTAGATACAAGAAAACTGTTAAAATTCTTCAGAAACGTCACTTTTGAAGTGTTTTCTTGTACTTTTAAGCCAATCAGATACCCTACGGGCTCGGAAAGTGCAACGAAACCATCAAATTTTAGCTAGAAACTGTATTTTTGTCGATTTTTATTGAATTTGAACTATATTTCAACGTTTTTTGATGGTTCTGAGCCACCAAACACACTTAAAGCATGCAGAATCGACTCAGAATAGGAAAAGGAGACGTTTAGGTCAATTTTATGCATTCTGGCGTTCGTAGATACAAGAAAACCGTTAAAATTCTTCAGAAACGTCACTTTTGAAATGTTTTCTTGTACTTTTAAGCCAATCAGATACCCTACGGGCTCGGAAAGTGCAACGAAACCATCAAATTTTAGCTAGAAACTGTATTTTTGTCGATTTTTATTGAATTTGAACTATATTTCAACGTTTTTTGATGGTTCTGAGCCACCAAACACACTTAAAGCATGCAGAATCGACTCAGAATAGGAAAAGGAGACGTTTAGGTCAATTTTATGCATTCTGGCGTTCGTAGATACAAGAAAACTGTTAAAATTCTCCAGAAACGTCACTTTTGAAGTGTTTTCTTGTACTTTTAAGCCAATCAGATACCCTACGGGCTCGGAAAGTGCAACGAAACCATCAAATTTTAGCTAGAAACTGTATTTTTGTCGATTTTTATTGAATTTGAACTATATTTCAACGTTTTTTGATGGTTCTGAGCCACCAAACACACTTAAAGCATGCAGAATCGACTCAGAATAGGAAAAGGAGACGTTTAGGTCAATTTTATGCATTCTGGCGTTCGTAGATACAAGAAAACTGTTAAAATTCTTCAGAAACGTCACTTTTGAACTGTTTTCTTGTACTTTTAAGCCAATCAGATACCCTACGGGCTCGGAAAGTGCAACGAAACCATCAAATTTTAGCTAGAAACTGTATTTTTGTCGATTTTTATTGAATTTGAACTATATTTCAACGTTTTTTGATGGTTCTGAGCCACCAAACACACTTAAAGCATGCAGAATCGACTCAGAATAGGAAAAGGAGACGTTTAGGTCAATTTTATGCATTCTAGCGTTCGTAGATACAAGAAAACTGTTAAAATTCTTCAGAAACGTCACTTTTGAAGTGTTTTCTTGTACTTTTAAGCCAATCAGATACCCTGCGGGCTCGGAAAGTGCAACGAAACCATCAAATTTTAGCTAGAAACTGTATTTTTGTCGATTTTTATTGAATTTGAACTATATTTCAACGTTTTTTGATGGTTCTGAGCCACCAAACACACTTAAAGCATGCAGAATCGACTCAGAATAGGAAAAGGAGACGTTTAGGTCAATTTTATGCATTCTGGCGTTCGTAGATACAAGAAAACTGTTAAAATTCTTCAGAAACGTCACTTTTGAAGTGTTTTCTTGTACTTTTAAGCCAATCAGATACCCTACGGGCTCGGAAAGTGCAACGAAACCATCAAATTTTAGCTAGAAACTGTATTTTTGTCGATTTTTATTGAATTTGAACTATATTTCAACGTTTTTTGATGGTTCTGAGCCACCAAACACACTTAAAGCATGCAGAATCGACTCAGAATAGGAAAAGGAGACGTTTAGGTCAATTTTATGCATTCTGGCGTTCGTAGATACAAGAAAACTGTTAAAATTCTTCAGAAACGTCACTTTTGAAGTGTTTTCTTGTACTTTTAAGCCAATCAGATACCCTACGGGCTCGGAAAGTGCAACGAAACCATCAAATTTTAGCTAGAAACTGTATTTTTGTCGATTTTTATTGAATTTGAACTATATTTCTACGTTTTTTGATGGTTCTGAGCCACCAAACACACTTAAAGCATGCAGAATCGACTCAGAATAGGAAAAGGAGACGTTTAGGTCAATTTTATGCATTCTGGCGTTCGTAGATACAAGAAAACTGTTAAAATTCTTCAGAAACGTCACTTTTGAAGTGTTTTCTTGTACTTTTAAGCCAATCAGATACCCTACGGGCTCGGAAAGTGCAACGAAACCATCAAATTTTAGCTAGAAACTGTATTTTTGTCGATTTTTATTGAATTTGAACTATATTTCAACGTTTTTTGATGGTTCTGAGCCACCAAACACACTTAAAGCATGCAGAATCGACTCAGAATAGGAAAAGGAGACGTTTAGGTCAATTTTATGCATTCTGGCGTTCGTAGATACAAGAAAACTGTTAAAATTCTACAGAAACGTCACTTTTGAAGTGTTTTCTTGTACTTTTAAGCCAATCAGATACCCTACGGGCTCGGAAAGTGCAACGAAACCGTCAAATTTTAGCTAGAAACTGTATTTTTGTCGATTTTTATTGAATTTGAACTATATTTCAACGTTTTTTGATAGTTCTGAGCCACCAAACACACTTAAAGCATGCAGAATCGACTCAGAATAGGAAAAGGAGACGTTTAGGTCAATTTTATGCATTCTGGCGTTCGTAGATACAAGAAAACTGTTAAAATTCTTCAGAAACGTCACTTTTGAAGTGTTTTCTTGTACTTTTAAGCCAATCAGATACCCTACGGGCTCGGAAAGTGCAACGAAACCATCAAATTTTAGCTAGAAACTGTATTTTTGTCGATTTTTATTGAATTTGAACTATATTTCAACGTTTTTTGATGGTTCTGAGCCACCAAACACACTTAAAGCATGCAGAATCGACTCAGAATAGGAAAAGGAGACGTTTAGGTCAATTTTATGCATTCTGGCGTTCGTAGATACAAGAAAACTGTTAAAATTCTTCAGAAACGTCACTTTTGAAGTGTTTTCTTGTACTTTTAAGCCAATCAGATACCCTACGGGCTCGGAAAGTGCAACGAAACCATCAAATTTTAGCTAGAAACTGTATTTTTGTCGATTTTTATTGAATTTGAACTATATTTCAACGTTTTTTGATGGTTCTGAGCCACCAAACACACTTAAAGCATGCAGAATCGACTCAGAATAGGAAAAGGAGACGTTTAGGTCAATTTTATGCATTCTGGCGTTCGTAGATACAAGATAACTGTTAAAATTCTTCAGAAACGTCACTTTTGAAGTGTTTTCTTGTACTTTTAAGCCAATCAGATACCCTACGGGCTCGGAAAGTGCAACGAAACCATCAAATTTTAGCTAGAAACTGTATTTTTGTCGATTTTTATTGAATTTGAACTATATTTCAACGTTTTTTGATGGTTCTGAGCCACCAAACACACTTAAAGCATGCAGAATCGACTCAGAATAGGAAAAGGAGACGTTTAGGTCAATTTTATGCATTCTGGCGTTCGTAGATACAAGAAAACTGTTAAAATTCTTCAGAAACGTCACTTTTGAAGTGTTTTCTTGTACTTTTAAGCCAATCAGATACCCTACGGGCTCGGAAAGTGCAACGAAACCGTCAAATTTTAGCTAGAAACTGTATTTTTGTCGATTTTTATTGAATTTGAACTATATTTCAACGTTTTTTGATGGTTCTGAGCCACCAAACACACTTAAAGCATGCAGAATCGACTCAGAATAGGAAAAGGAGACGTTTAGGTCAATTTTATGCATTCTGGCGTTCGTAGATACAAGAAAACTGTTAAAATTCTTCAGAAACGTCACTTTTGAAGTGTTTTCTTGTACTTTTAAGCCAATCAGATACCCTACGGGCTCGGAAAGTGCAACGAAACCATCAAATTTTAGCTAGAAACTGTATTTTTGTCGATTTTTATTGAATTTGAACTATATTTCAACGTTTTTTGATGGTTCTGAGCCACCAAACACACTTAAAGCATGCAGAATCGACTCAGAATAGGAAAAGGAGACGTTTAGGTCAATTTTATGCATTCTGGCGTTCGTAGATACAAGAAAACTGTTAAAATTCTTCAGAAACGTCACTTTTGAAGTGTTTTCTTGTACTTTTAAGCCAATCAGATACCCTACGGGCTCGGAAAGTGCAACGAAACCATCAAATTTTAGCTAGAAACTGTATTTTTGTCGATTTTTATTGAATTTGAACTATATTTCAACGTTTTTTGATGGTTCTGAGCCACCAAACACACTTAAAGCATGCAGAATCGACTCAGAATAGGAAAAGGAGACGTTTAGGTCAATTTTATGCATTCTGGCGTTCGTAGATACAAGAAAACTGTTAAAATTCTTCAGAAACGTCACTTTTGAAGTGTTTTCTTGTACTTTTAAGCCAATCAGATACCCTACGGGCTCGGAAAGTGCAACGAAACCATCAAATTTTAGCTAGAAACTGTATTTTTGTCGATTTTTATTGAATTTGAACAATATTTCAACGTTTTTTGATGGTTCTGAGCCACCAAACACACTTAAAGCATGCAGAATCGACTCAGAATAGGAAAAGGAGACGTTTAGGTAAATTTTATGCATTCTGGCGTTCGTAGATACAAGAAAACTGTTAAAATTCTTCAGAAACGTCACTTTTGAAGTGTTTTCTTGTACTTTTAAGCCAATCAGATACCCTACGGGCTCGGAAAGTGCAACGAAACCATCAAATTTTAGCTAGAAACTGTATTTTTGTAGATTTTTATTGAATTTGAACTATATTTCAACGTTTTTTGATGGTTCTGAGCCACCAAACACACTTAAAGCATGCAGAATCGACTCAGAATAGGAAAAGGAGACGTTTAGGTCAATTTTATGCATTCTGGCGTTCGTAGATACAAGAAAACTGTTAAAATTCTTCAGAAACGTCACTTTTGAAGTGTTTTCTTGTACTTTTAAGCCAATCAGATACCCTACGGGCTCGGAAAGTGCAACGAAACCATCAAATTTTAGCTAGAAACTGTATTTTTGTCGATTTTTATTGAATTTGAATTATATTTCAACGTTTTTTGATGGTTCTGAGCCACCAAACACACTTAAAGCATGCAGAATCGACTCAGAATAGGAAAAGGAGACGTTTAGGTCAATTTTATGCATTCTGGCGTTCGTAGATACAAGAAAACTGTTAAAATTCTTCAGAAACGTCACTTTTGAAGTGTTTTCTTGTACTTTTAAGCCAATCAGATACCCTACGGGCTCGGAAAGTGCAACGAAACCATCAAATTTTAGCTAGAAACTGTATTTTTGTCGATTTTTATTGAATTTGAACTATATTTCAACGTTTTTTGATGGTTCTGAGCCACCAAACACACTTAAAGCATGCAGAATCGACTCAGAATAGGAAAAGGAGACGTTTAGGTCAATTTTATGCATTCTGGCGTTCGTAGATACAAGAAAACTGTTAAAATTCTTCAGAAACGTCACTTTTGAAGTGTTTTCTTGTACTTTTAAGCCAATCAGATACCCTACGGGCTCGGAAAGTGCAACGAAACCATCAAATTTTAGCTAGAAACTGTATTTTTGTCGATTTTTATTGAATTTGAACTATATTTCAACGTTTTTTGATGGTTCTGAGCCACCAAACACACTTAAAGCATGCAGAATCGACTCAGAATAGGAAAAGGAGACGTTTAGGTCAATTTTATGCATTCTGGCGTTCGTAGATACAAGAAAACTGTTAAAATTCTTCAGAAACGTCACTTTTGAAGTGTTTTCTTGTACTTTTAAGCCAATCAGATACCCTACGGGCTCGGAAAGTGCAACGAAACCATCAAATTTTAGCTAGAAACTGTATTTTTGTCGATTTTTATTGAATTTGAACTATATTTCAACGTTTTTTGATGGTTCTGAGCCACCAAACACACTTAAAGCATGCAGAATCGACTCAGAATAGGAAAAGGAGACGTTTAGGTCAATTTTATGCATTCTGGCGTTCGTAGATACAAGAAAACTGTTAAAATTCTTCAGAAACGTCACTTTTGAAGTGTTTTCTTGTACTTTTAAGCCAATCAGATACCCTACGGACTCGGAAAGTGCAACGAAACCATCAAATTTTAGCTGGAAACTGTATTTTTGTCGATTTTTATTGAATTTGAACTATATTTCAACGTTTTTTGATGGTTCTGAGCCACCAAACACACTTAAAGCATGCAGAATCGACTCAGAATAGGAAAAGGAGACGTTTAGGTCAATTTTATGCATTCTGGCGTTCGTAGATACAAGAAAACTGTTAAAATTCTTCAGAAACGTCACTTTTGAAGTGTTTTCTTGTACTTTTAAGCCAATCAGATACCCTACGGGCTCGGAAAGTGCAACGAAACCATCAAATTTTAGCTAGAAACTGTATTTTTGTCGATTTTTATTGAATTTGAATTATATTTCAACGTTTTTTGATGGTTCTGAGCCACCAAACACACTTAAAGCATGCAGAATCGACTCAGAATGGGAAAAGGAGACGTTTAGGTCAATTTTATGCATTCTGGCGTTCGTAGATACAAGAAAACTGTTAAAATTCTTCAGAAACGTCACTTTTGAAGTGTTTTCTTGTACTTTTAAGCCAATCAGATACCCTACGGGCTCGGAAAGTGCAACGAAACCATCAAATTTTAGCTAGAAACTGTATTTTTGTCGATTTTTATTGAATTTGAACTATATTTCAACGTTTTTTGATGGTTCTGAGCCACCAAACACACTTAAAGCATGCAGAATCGACTCAGAATAGGAAAAGGAGACGTTTAGGTCAATTTTATGCATTCTGGCGTTCGTAGATACAAGAAAACTGTTAAAATTCTTCAGAAACGTCACTTTTGAAGTGTTTTCTTGTACTTTTAAGCCAATCAGATACCCTACGGGCTCGGAAAGTGCAACGAAACCATCAAATTTTAGCTAGAAACTGTATTTTTGTCGATTTTTATTGAATTTGAACTATATTTCAACGTTTTTTGATGGTTCTGAGCCACCAAACACACTTAAAGCATGCAGAATCGACTCAGAATAGGAAAAGGAGACGTTTAGGTCAATTTTATGCATTCTGGCGTTCGTAGATACAAGAAAACTGTTAAAATTCTTCAGAAACGTCACTTTTGAAGTGTTTTCTTGTACTTTTAAGCCAATCAGATACCCTACGGGCTCGGAAAGTGCAACAAAACCATCAAATTTTAGCTAGAAACTGTATTTTTGTCGATTTTTATTGAATTTGAACTATATTTCAACGTTTTTTGATGGTTCTGAGCCACCAAACACACTTAAAGCATGCAGAATCGACTCAGAATAGGAAAAGGAGACGTTTAGGTCAATTTTATGCATTCTGGCGTTCGTAGATACAAGAAAACTGTTAAAATTCTTCAGAAACGTCACTTTTGAAGTGTTTTCTTGTACTTTTAAGCCAATCAGATACCCTACGGGCTCGGAAAGTGCAACGAAACCATCAAATTTTAGCTAGAAACTGTATTTTTGTCGATTTTTATTGAATTTGAACTATATTTCAACGTTTTTTGATGGTTCTGAGCCACCAAACACACTTAAAGCATGCAGAATCGACTCAGTATAGGAAAAGGAGACGTTTAGGTCAATTTTATGCATTCTGGCGTTCGTAGATACAAGAAAACTGTTAAAATTCTTCAGAAACGTCACTTTTGAAGTGTTTTCTTGTACTTTTAAGCCAATCAGATACCCTACGGGCTCGGAAAGTGCAACGAAACCATCAAATTTTAGCTAGAAACTGTATTTTTGTCGATTTTTATTGAATTTGAACTATATTTCAACGTTTTTTGATGGTTCTGAGCCACCAAACACACTTAAAGCATGCAGAATCGACTCAGAATAGGAAAAGGAGACGTTTAGGTCAATTTTATGCACTCTGGCGTTCGTAGATACAAGAAAACTGTTAAAATTCTTCAGAAACGTCACTTTTGAAGTGTTTTCTTGTACTTTTAAGCCAATCAGATACCCTACGGGCTCGGAAAGTGCAACGAAACCATCAAATTTTAGCTAGAAACTGTATTTTTGTCGATTTTTATTGAATTTGAACTATATTTCAACGTTTTTTGATGGTTCTGAGCCACCAAACACACTTAAGGCATGCAGAATCGACTCAGAATAGGAAAAGGAGACGTTTAGGTCAATTTTATGCATTCTGGCGTTCGTAGATACAAGAAAACTGTTAAAATTCTTCAGAAACGTCACTTTTGAAGTGTTTTCTTGTACTTTTAAGCCAATCAGATACCCTACGGGCTCGGAAAGTGCAACGAAACCATCAAATTTTAGCTAGAAACTGTATTTTTGTCGATTTTTATTGAATTTGAACTATATTTCAACGTTTTTTGATGGTTCTGAGCCACCAAACACACTTAAAGCATGCAGAATCGACTCAGAATAGGAAACGGAGACGTTTAGGTCAATTTTATGCATTCTGGCGTTCGTAGATACAAGAAAACTGTTAAAATTCTTCAGAAACGTCACTTTTGAAGTGTTTTCTTGTACTTTTAAGCCAATCAGATACCCTACGGGCTCGGAAAGTGCAACGAAACCATCAAATTTTAGCTAGAAACTGTATTTTTGTCGATTTTTATTGAATTTGAACTATATTTCAACGTTTTTTGATGGTTCTGAGCCACCAAACACACTTAAAGCATGCAGAATCGACTCAGAATAGGAAAAGGAGACGTTTAGGTCAATTTTGTGCATTCTGGCGTTCGTAGATACAAGAAAACTGTTAAAATTCTTCAGAAACGTCACTTTTGAAGTGTTTTCTTGTACTTTTAAGCCAATCAGATACCCGACGGGCTCGGAAAGTGCAACGAAACCATCAAATTTTAGCTAGAAACTGTATTTTTGTCGATTTTTATTGAATTTGAACTATATTTCAACGTTTTTTGATGGTTCTGAGCCACCAAACACACTTAAAGCATGCAGAATCGACTCAGAATAGGAAAAGGAGACGTTTAGGTCAATTTTATGCATTCTGGCGTTCGTAGATACAAGAAAACTGTTAAAATTCTTCAGAAACATCACTTTTGAAGTGTTTTCTTGTACTTTTAAGCCAATCAGATACCCTACGGGCTCGGAAAGTGCAACGAAACCATCAAATTTTAGCTAGAAACTGTATTTTTGTCGATTTTTATTGAATTTGAACTATATTTCAACGTTTTTTGATGGTTCTGAGCCACCAAACACACTTAAAGCATGCAGAATCGACTCAGAATAGGAAAAGGAGACGTTTAGGTCAATTTTATGCATTCTGGCGTTCGTAGATACAAGAAAACTGTTAAAATTCTTCAGAAACGTCACTTTTGAAGTGTTTTCTTGTACTTTTAAGCCAATCAGATACCCTACGGGCTCGGAAAGTGCAACAAAACCATCAAATTTTAGCTAGAAACTGTACTTTTGTCGATTTTTATTGAATTTGAACTATATTTCAACGTTTTTTGATGGTTCTGAGCCACCAAACACACTTAAAGCATGCAGAATCGATTCAGAATAGGAAAAGGAGACGTTTAGGTCAATTTTATGCATTCTGGCGTTCGTAGATACAAGAAAACTGTTAAAATTCTTCAGAAACGTCACTTTTGAAGTGTTTTCTTGTACTTTTAAGCCAATCAGATACCCAACGGGCTCGGAAAGTGCAACGAAACCATCAAATTTTAGCTAGAAACTGTATTTTTGTCGATTTTTATTGAATTTGAACTATATTTCAACGTTTTTTGATGGTTCTGAGCCACCAAACACACTTAAAGCATGCAGAATCGACTCAGAATAGGAAAAGGAGACGTTTAGGTCAATTTTATGCATTCTGGCGTTCGTAGATACAAGAAAACTGTTAAAATTCTTCAGAAACGTCACTTTTGAAATGTTTTCTTGTACTTTTAAGCCAATCAGATACCCTACGGGCTCGGAAAGTGCAACGAAACCATCAAATTTTAGCTAGAAGCTGTATTTTTGCCGATTTTTTTTTAATTTGAACTATATTTCAACGTTTTTTGATGGTTCTGAGCCACCAAACACACTTAAAGCATGCAGAATCGACTAAGAATAGGAAAAGGAGACGTTTAGGTCAATTTTATGCATTCTGGCGTTCGTAGATTCAAGAAAAATGTTAAAATTCTTCAGAAACGTCACTTTTGAAGTGTTTTCTTGTACTTTTAAGCCAATCAGATACCCTACGGGCTCGGAAAGTGCAACGAAACCATCAAATTTTAGCTAGAAACTGTATTTTTGTCGATTTTTATTGAATTTGAACTATATTTCAACGTTTTTTGATGGTTCTGAGCCACCAAACACACTTAAAGCATGCAGAATCGACTCAGAATAGGAAAAGGAGACGTTTAGGTCAATTTTATGCATTCTGGCGTTCGTAGATTCAAGAAAACTGTTAAAATTCTTCAGAAACGTCACTTTTGAAGTGTTTTCTTGTACTTTTAAGCCAATCAGATACCCTACGGGCTCGGAAAGTGCAACGAAACCATCAAATTTTAGCTAGAAACTGTATTTTTGTCGATTTTTATTGAATTTGAACTATATTTCAACGTTTTTTGATGGTTCTGAGCCACCAAACACACTTAAAGCATGCAGAATCGACTCAGAATAGGAAAAGGAGACGTTTAGGTCAATTTTATGCATTCTGGCGTTCGTAGATACAAGAAAACTGTTAAAATTCTTCAGAAACGTCACTTTTGAAGTGTTTTCTTGTACTTTTAAGCCAATCAGATACCCTACGGGCTCGGAAAGTGCAACGAAACCATCAAATTTTAGCTAGAAACTGTATTTTTGTCGATTTTTATTGAATTTGAACTATATTTCAACGTTTTTTGATGGTTCTGAGCCACCAAACACACTTAAAGCATGCAGAATCGACTCAGAATAGGAAAAGGAGACGTTTAGGTCAATTTTATGCATTCTGGCGTTCGTAGATACAAGAAAACTGTTAAAATTCTTCAGAAACGTCCCTTTTGAAGTGTTTTCTTGTACTTTTAAGCCAATCAGATATCCTACGGGCTCGGAAAGTGCAACGAAACCATCAAATTTTAGCTAGAAACTGTATTTTTGTCGATTTTTATTGAATTTGAACTATATTTCAACGTTTTTTGATGGTTCTGAGCCACCAAACACACTTAAAGCATGCAGAATCGACTCAGAATAGGAAAAGGAGACGTTTAGGTCAATTTTATGCATTCTGGCGTTCGTAGATACAAGAAAACTGTTAAAATTCTTCAGAAACGTCACTTTTGAAGTGTTTTCTTGTACTTTTAAGCCAATCAGATACCCTACGGGCTCGGAAAGTGCAACGAAACCATCAAATTTTAGCTAGAAACTGTATTTTTGTCGATTTTTATTGAATTTGAACTATATTTCAACGTTTTTTGATGGTTCTGAGCCACCAAACACACTTAAAGCATGCAGAATCGACTCAGAGTAGGAAAAGGAGACGTTTAGGTCAATTTTATGCATTCTGGCGTTCGTAGATACAAGAAAACTGTTAAAATTCTTCAGAAACGTCACTTTTGAAGTGTTCTCTTGTACTTTTAAGCCAATCAGATACCCTACGGGCTCGGAAAGTGCAACGAAACCATCAAATTTTAGCTAGAAACTGTATTTTTGTCGATTTTTATTGAATTTGAACTATATTTCAAAGTTTTTTGATGGTTCTGAGCCACCAAACACACTTAAAGCATGCAGAATCGACTCAGAATAGGAAAAGGAGACGTTTAGGTCAATTTTATGCATTCTGGCGTTCGTAGATACAAGAAAACTGTTAAAATTCTTCAGAAACGTCACTTTTGAAGTGTTTTCTTGTACTTTTAAGCCAATCAGATACCCTACGGGCTCGGAAAGTGCAACGAAACCATCAAATTTTAGCTAGAAACTGTATTTTTGTCGATTTTTATTGAATTTGAACTATATTTCAACGTTTTTTGATGGTTCTGAGCCACCAAACACACTTAAAGCATGCAGAATCGACTAAGAATAGGAAAAGGAGACGTTTAGGTCAATTTTATGCATTCTGGCGTTCGTAGATACAAGAAAACTGTTAAAATTCTTCAGAAACGTCACTTTTGAAGTGTTTTCTTGTACTTTTAAGCCAATCAGATACCCTACGGGCTCGGAAAGTGCAACGAAACCATCAAATTTTAGCTAGAAACTGTATTTTTGTCGATTTTTATTGAATTTGAACTATATTTCAACGTTTTTGATGGTTCTGAGCCACCAAACACACTTAAAGCATGCAGAATCGACTCAGAGTAGGAAAAGGAGACGTTTAGGTCAATTTTATGCATTCTGGCGTTCGTAGATACAAGAAAACTGTTAAAATTCTTCAGAAACGTCACTTTTGAAGTGTTTTCTTGTACTTTTAAGCCAATCAGATACCCAACGGGCTCGGAAAGTGCAACGAAACCATCAAATTTTAGCTAGAAACTGTATTTTTGTCGATTTTTATTGAATTTGAACTATATTTCAACGTTTTTTGATGGTTCTGAGCCACCAAACACACTTAAAGCATGCAGAATCGACTCAGAATAGGAAAAGTCGACGTTTAGGTCAATTTTATGCATTCTGGCGTTCGTAGATACAAGAAAACTGTTAAAATTCTTCAGAAACATCACTTTTGAAGTGTTTTCTTGTACTTTTAAGCCAATCAGATACCCTACGGGCTCGGAAAGTGCAACGAAACCATCAAATTTTAGCTAGAAACTGTATTTTTGTCGATTTTTATTGAATTTGAACTATATTTCAACGTTTTTTGATGGTTCTGAGCCACCAAACACACTTAAAGCATGCAGAATCGACTCAGAATAGGAAAAGGAGACGTTTAGGTCAATTTTATGCATTCTGGCGTTCGTAAATACAAGAAAACTGTTAAAATTCTTCAGAAACGTCACTTTTGAAGTGTTTTCTTGTACTTTTAAGCCAATCAGATACCCTACGGGCTCGGAAAGTGCAACGAAACCATCAAATTTTAGCTAGAAACTGTATTTTTGTAGATTTTTATTGAATTTGAACTATATTTAAACGTTTTTTGATGGTTCTGAGCCACCAAACACACTTAAAGCATGCAGAATTGACTCAGAATAGGAAAAGGAGACGTTTAGGTCAATTTTATGCATTCTGGCGTTCGTAGATACAAGAAAACTGTTAAAATTCTTCAGAAACGTCACTTTTGAAGTGTTTTCTTGTACTTTTAAGCCAATCAGATACCCTACGGGCTCGGAAAGTGCAACGAAACCATCAAATTTTAGCTAGAAACTGTATTTTTGTCGATTTTTATTGAATTTGAACTATATTTCAAAGTTTTTTGATGGTTCTGAGCCACCAAACACACTTAAAGCATGCAGAATCGACTCAGAATAGGAAAAGGAGACGTTTAGGTCAATTTTATGCATTCTGGCGTTCGTAGATACAAGAAAACTGTTAAAATTCTTCAGAAACGTCACTTTTGAAGTGTTTTCTTGTACTTTTAAGCCAATCAGATACCCTACGGGCTCGGAAAGTGCAACGAAACCATCAAATTTTAGCTAGAAACTGTATTTTTGTCGATTTTTATTGAATTTGAACTATATTTCAACGTTTTTTGATGGTTCTGAGCCACCAAACACACTTAAAGCATGCAGAATCGACTCAGAATAGGAAAAGGAGACGTTTAGGTCAATTTTATGCATTCTGGCGTTCGTAAATACAAGAAAACTGTTAAAATTCTTCAGAAACGTCACTTTTGAAGTGTTTTCTTGTACTTTTAAGCCAATCAGATACCCTACGGGCTCGGAAAGTGCAACGAAACCATCAAATTTTAGCTAGAAACTGTATTTTTGTCGATTTTTATTGAATTTGAACTATATTTCAACGTTTTTTGATGGTTCTGAGCCACCAAACACACTTAAAGCATGCAGAATCGACTCAGAATAGGAAAAGGAGACGTTTAGGTCAATTTTATGCATTCTGGCGTTCGTAGATACAAGAAAACTGTTAAAATTCTTCAGAAACGTCACTTTTGAAGTGTTTTCTTGTACTTTTAAGCCAATCAGATACCCTACGGGCTCGGAAAGTGCAACGAAACCATCAAATTTTAGCTAGAAACTGTATTTTTGTCGATTTTTATTGAATTTGAACTATATTTCAACGTTTTTTGATGGTTCTGAGCCACCAAACACACTTAAAGCATGCAGAATCGACTCAGAATAGGAAAAGGAGACGTTTAGGTCAATTTTATGCATTCTGGCGTCCGTAGATACAAGAAAACTGTTAAAATTCTTCAGAAACGTCACTTTTGAAGTGTTTTCTTGTACTTTTAAGCCAATCAGATACCCTACGGGCTCGGAAAGTGCAACGAAACCATCAAATTTTAGCTAGAAACTGTATTTTTGTCGATTTTTATTGAATTTGAACTATATTTCAACGTTTTTTGATGGTTCTGAGCCACCAAACACACTTAAAGCATGCAGAATCGACTCAGAATAGGAAAAGGAGACGTTTAGGTCAATTTTATGCATTCTGGCGTTCGTAGATACAAGAAAACTGTTAAAATTCTTCAGAAACGTCACTTTTGAAGTGTTTTCTTGTACTTTTAAGCCAATCAGATACCCTACGGGCTCGGAAAGTGCAACGAAACCATCAAATTTTAGCTAGAAACTGTATTTTTGTCGATTTTTATTGAATTTGAACTATATTTCAACGTTTTTTGATGGTTCTGAGCCACCAAACACACTTAAAGCATGTAGAATCGACTCAGAATAGGAAAAGGAGACGTTTAGGTCAATTTTATGCATTCTGGCGTTCGTAGATACAAGAAAACTGTTAAAATTCTTCAGAAACGTCACTTTTGAAGTGTTTTCTTGTACTTTTAAGCCAATCAGATACCCTACGGGCTCGGAAAGTGCAACGAAACCATCAAATTTTAGCTAGAAACTGTATTTTTGTCGATTTTTATTGAATTTGAACTATATTTCAACGTTTTTTGATGGTTCTGAGCCACCAAACACACTTAAAGCATGCAGAATCGACTCAGAATAGGAAAAGGAGACGTTTAGGTCAATTTTATGCATTCTGGCGTTCGTAGATACAAGAAAACTGTTAAAATTCTTCAGAAACGTCACTTTTGAAGTGTTTTCTTGTACTTTTAAGCCAATCAGATACCCTACGGGCTCGGAAAGTGCAACGAAACCATCAAATTTTAGCTAGAAACTGTATTTTTGTCGATTTTTATTGAATTTGAACTATATTTCAACGTTTTTTGATGGTTCTGAGCCACCAAACACACTTAAAGCATGCAGAATCGACTCAGAATAGGAAAAGGAGACGTTTAGGTCAATTTTATGCATTCTGGCGTTCGTAGATACAAGAAAACTGTTAAAATTCTTCAGAAACGTCACTTTTGAAGTGTTTTCTTGTACTTTTAAGCCAATCAGATACCCTACGGGCTCGGAAAGTGCAACGAAACCATCAAATTTTAGCTAGAAACTGTATTTTTGTCGATTTTTATTGAATTTGAACTATATTTCAACGTTTTTTGATGGTTCTGAGCCACCAAACACACTTAAAGCATGCAGAATCGACTCAGAATAGGAAAAGGAGACGTTTAGGTCAATTTTATGCATTCTGGCGTTCGTAGATACAAGAAAACTGTTAAAATTCTTCAGAAACGTCACTTTTGAAGTGTTTTCTTGTACTTTTAAGCCAATCAGATACCCTACGGGCTCGGAAAGTGCAACGAAACCATCAAATTTTAGCTAGAAACTGTATTTTTGTCGATTTTTATTGAATTTGAACTATATTTCAACGTTTTTTGATGGTTCTGAGCCACCAAACACACTTAAAGCATGCAGAATCGACTCAGAATAGGAAAAGGAGACGTTTAGGTCAATTTTATGCATTCTGGAGTTCGTAGATACAAGAAAACTGTTAAAATTCTTCAGAAACGTCACTTTTGAAGTGTTTTCTTGTACTTTTAAGCCAATCAGATACCCTACGGGTTCGGAAAGTGCAACGAAACCATCAAATTTTAGCTAGAAACTGTATTTTTGTCGATTTTTATTGAATTTGAACTATTTTTCAACGTTTTTTGATGGTTCTGAGCCACCAAACACACTTAAAGCATGCAGAATCGACTCAGAATAGGAAAAGGAGACGTTTAGGTCAATTTTATGCATTCTGGCGTTCGTAGATACAAGAAAACTGTTAAAATTCTTCAGAAACGTCACTTTTGAAGTGTTTTCTTGTACTTTTAAGCCAATCAGATACCCTACGGGCTCGGAAAGTGCAACGAAACCATCAAATTTTAGCTAGAAACTGTATTTTTGTCGATTTTTATTGAATTTGAACTATATTTCAACGTTTTTTGATGGTTCTGAGCCACCAAACACACTTAAAGCATGCAGAATCGACTCAGAATAGGAAAAGGAGACGTTTAGGTCAATTTTATGCATTCTGGCGTTCGTAGATACAAGAAAACTGTTAAAATTCTTCAGAAACGTCACTTTTGAAGTGTTTTCTTGTACTTTTAAGCCAATCAGATACCCTACGGGCTCGGAAAGTGCAACGAAACCATCAAATTTTAGCTAGAAACTGTATTTTTGTCGATTTTTATTGAATTTGAACTATATTTCAACGTTTTTTGATGGTTCTGAGCCACCAAACACACTTAAAGCATGCAGAATCGACTCAGAATAGGAAAAGGAGACGTTTAGGTCAATTTTATGCATTCTGGCGTTCGTAGATACAAGAAAACTGTTAAAATTCTTCAGAAACGTCACTTTTGAAGTGTTTTCTTGTACTTTTAAGCCAATCAGATACCCTACGGGCTCGGAAAGTGCAACGAAACCATCAAATTTTAGCTAGAAACTGTATTTTTGTCGATTTTTATTGAATTTGAACTATATTTCAACGTTTTTTGATGGTTCTGAGCCACCAAACACCCTTAAAGCATGCAGAATCGACTCAGAATAGGAAAAGGAGACGTTTAGGTCAATTTTATGCATTCTGGCGTTCGTAGATACAAGAAAACTGTTAAAATTCTTCAGAAACGTCACTTTTGAAGTGTTTTCTTGTACTTTTAAGACAATCAGATATCCTACGGGCTCGGAAAGTGCAACGAAACCATCAAATTTTAGCTAGAAACTGTATTTTTGTCGATTTTTATTGAATTTGAACTATATTTCAACGTTTTTTGATGGTTCTGAGCCACCAAACACACTTAAAGCATGCAGAATCGACTCAGAATAGGAAAAGGAGACGTTTAGGTCAATTTTATGCATTCTGGCGTTCGTAGATACAAGAAAACTGTTAAAATTCTTCAGAAACGTCACTTTTGAAGTGTTTTCTTGTACTTTTAAGCCAATCAGATACACTACGGGCTCGGAAAGTGCAACGAAACCATCAAATTTTAGCTAGAAACTGTATTTTTGTCGATTTTTATTGAATTTGAACTATATTTCAACGTTTTTTGATGGTTCTGAGCCACCAAACACACTTAAAGCATGCAGAATCGACTCAGAATAGGAAAAGGAGACGTTTAGGTCAATTTTATGCATTCTGGCGTTCGTAGATACAAGAAAACTGTTAAAATTCTTCAGAAACGTCACTTTTGAAGTGTTTTCTTGTACTTTTAAGCCAATCAGATACCCTACGGGTTCGGAAAGTGCAACGAAACCATCAAATTTTAGCTAGAAACTGTATTTTTGTCGATTTTTATTGAATTTGAACTATATTTCAACGTTTTTTGATGGTTCTGAGCCACCAAACACACTTAAAGCATGCAGAATCGACTCAGAATAGGAAAAGGAGACGTTTAGGTCAATTTTATGCATTCTGGCGTCGTAGATACAAGAAAACTGTTAAAATTCTTCAGAAACGTCACTTTTGAAGTGTTTTCTTGTACTTTTAAGCCAATCAGATACCCTACGGGCTCGGAAAGTGCAACGAAACCATCAAATTTTAGCTAGAAACTGTATTTTTGTCGATTTTTATTGAATTTGAACTATATTTCAACGTTTTTTGATGGTTCTGAGCCACCAAACACACTTAAAGCATGCAGAATCGACTCAGAATAGGAAAAGGAGACGTTTAGGTCAATTTTATGCATTCTGGCGTTCGTAGATACAAGAAAACTGTTAAAATTCTTCAGAAACGTCACTTTTGAAGTGTTTTCTTGTACTTTTAAGCCAATCAGATACCCTACGGGCTCGGAAAGTGCAACGAAACCATCAAATTTTAGCTAGAAACTGTATTTTTGTCGATTTTTATTGAATTTGAACTATATTTCAACGTTTTTTGATGGTTCTGAGCCACCAAACACACTTAAAGCATGCAGAATCGATTCAGAATAGGAAAAGGAGACGTTTAGGTCAATTTTATGCATTCTGGCGTTCGTAGATACAAGAAAACTGTTAAAATTCTTCAGAAACGTCACTTTTGAAGTGTTTTCTTGTACTTTTAAGCCAATCAGATACCCTACGGGCTCGGAAAGTGCAACGAAACCATCAAATTTTAGCTAGAAACTGTATTTTTGTCGATTTTTATTGAATTTGAACTATATTTCAACGTTTTTTGATGGTTCTGAGCCACCAAACACCCTTAAAGCATGCAGAATCGACTCAGAATAGGAAAAGGAGACGTTTAGGTCAATTTTATGCATTCTGGCGTTCGTAGATACAAGAAAACTGTTAAAATTCTTCAGAAACGTCACTTTTGAAGTGTTTTCTTGTACTTTTAAGCCAATCAGATACCCTACCGGCTCGGAAAGTGCAACGAAACCATCAAATTTTAGCTAGAAACTGTATTTTTGTCGATTTTTATTGAATTTGAACTATATTTCAACGTTTTTTGATGGTTCTGAGCCACCAAACACACTTAAAGCATGCAGAATCGACTCAGAATAGGAAAAGGAGACGTTTAGGTCAATTTTATGCATTCTGGCGTTCGTAGATACAAGAAAACTGTTAAAATTCTTCAGAAACGTCACTTTTGAAGTGTTTTCTTGTACTTTTAAGCCAATCAGATACCCTACGGGCTCGGAAAGTGCAACGAAACCATCAAATTTTAGCTAGAAACTGTATTTTTGTCGATTTTTATTGAATTTGAACTATATTTCAACGTTTTTTGATGGTTCTGAGCCACCAAACACACTTAAAGCATGCAGAATCGACTCAGAATAGGAAAAGGAGACGTTTAGGTCAATTTTATGCATTCTGGCGTTCGTAGATACAAGAAAACTGTTAAAATTCTTCAGAAACGTCACTTTTGAAGTGTTTTCTTGTACTTTTAAGCCAATCAGATACCCTACGGGCTCGGAAACTGCAACGAAACCATCAAATTTTAGCTAGAAACTGTATTTTTGTTGATTTTTATTGAATTTGAACTATATTTCAACGTTTTTTGATGGTTCTGAGCCACCAAACACACTTAAAGCATGCAGAATCGACTCAGAATAGGAAAAGGAGACGTTTAGGTCAATTTTATGCATTCTGGCGTTCGTAGATACAAGAAAACTGTTAAAATTCTTCAGAAACGTCACTTTTGAAGTGTTTTCTTGTACTTTTAAGCCAATCAGATACCCTACGGGCTCGGAAAGTGCAACGAAACCATCAAATTTTAGCTAGAAACTGTATTTTTGTCGATTTTTATTGAATTTGAACTATATTTCAACGTTTTTTGATGGTTCTGAGCCACCAAACACACTTAAAGCATGCAGAAACGACTCAGAATAGGAAAAGGAGACGTTTAGGTCAATTTTATGCATTCTGGCGTTCGTAGATACAAGAAAACTGTTAAAATTCTTCAGAAACGTCACTTTTGAAGTGTTTTCTTGTACTTTTAAGCCAATCAGATACCCTACGGGCTCGGAAAGTGCAACGAAACCATCAAATTTTAGCTAGAAACTGTATTTTTGTCGATTTTTATTGAATTTGAACTATATTTCAAAGTTTTTTGATGGTTCTGAGCCACCAAACACACTTAAGGCATGCAGAATCGACTCAGAATAGGAAAAGGAGACGTTTAGGTCAATTTTATGCATTCTGGCGTTCGTAGATACAAGAAAACTGTTAAAATTCTTCAGAAACGTCACTTTTGAAGTGTTTTCTTGTACTTTTAAGCCAATCAGATACCCTACGGGCTCGGAAAGTGCAACGAAACCATCAAATTTTAGCTAGAAACTGTATTTTTGTCGATTTTTATTGAATTTGAACTATATTTCAACGTTTTTTGATGGTTCTGAGCCACCAAACACACTTAAAGCATGCAGAATCGACTCAGAATAGGAAAAGGAGACGTTTAGGTCAATTTTATGCATTCTGGCGTTCGTAGATACAAGAAAACTGTTAAAATTCTTCAGAAACGTCACTTTTGAAGTGTTTTCTTGTACTTTTAAGCCAATCAGATACCCTACGGGCTCGGAAAGTGCAACGAAACCATCAAGTTTTAGCTAGAAACTGTATTTTTGTCGATTTTTATTGAATTTGAACTATATTTCAACGTTTTTTGATGGTTCTGAGCCACCAAACACACTTAAAGCATGCAGAATCGACTCAGAATAGGAAAAGGAGACGTTTAGGTCAATTTTATGCATTCTGGCGTTCGTAGATACAAGAAAACTGTTAAAATTCTTCAGAAACGTCACTTTTGAAGTGTTTTCTTGTACTTTTAAGCCAATCAGATACCCTACGGGCTCGGAAAGTGCAACGAAACCATCAAATTTTAGCTAGAAACTGTATTTTTGTCGATTTTTATTGAATTTGAACTATATTTCAACGTTTTTTGATGGTTCTGAGCCACCAAACACACTTAAAGCATGCAGAATCGACTCAGAATAGGAAAAGGAGACGTTTAGGTCAATTTTATGCATTCTGGCGTTCGTAGATACAAGAAAACTGTTAAAATTCTTCAGAAACGTCACTTTTGAAGTGTTTTCTTGTACTTTTAAGCCAATCAGATACCCTACGGGCTCGGAAAGTGCAACGAAACCATCAAATTTTAGCTAGAAACTGTATTTTTGTCGATTTTTATTGAATTTGAACTATATTTCAACGTTTTTTGATGGTTCTGAGCCACCAAACATACTTAAAGCATACAGTATCGACTCAGAATAGGAAAAGGAGACGTTTAGGTCAATTTTATGCATTCTGGCGTTCGTAGATACAAGAAAACTGTTAAAATTCTTCAGAAACGTCACTTTTGAAGTGTGTTCTTGTACTTTTAAGCCAATCAGATACCCTACGGGCTCGGAAAGTGCAACGAAACCATCAAATTTTAGCTAGAAACTGTATTTTTGTCGACTTTTATTGAATTTGAACTATATTTCAACGTTTTTTGATGGTTCTGAGCCACCAAACACACTTAAAGCATGCAGAATCGACTCAGAATAGGAAAAGGAGACGTTTAGGTCAATTTTATGCATTCTGGCGTTCGTAGATACAAGAAAACTGTTAAAATTCTTCAGAAACGTCACTTTTGAAGTGTTTTCTTGTACTTTTAAGCTAATCAGATACCCTACGGGCTCGGAAAGTGCAACGAAACCATCAAATTTTAGCTAGAAACTGTATTTTTGTCGATTTTTATTGAATTTGAACTATATTTCAACGTTTTTTGATGGTTCTGAGCCACCAAACACACTTAAAGCATGCAGAATCGACTCAGAATAGGAAAAGGAGACGTTTAGGTCAATTTTATGCATTCTGGCGTTCGTAGATACAAGAAAACTGTTAAAATTCTTCAGAAACGTCACTTTTGAAGTATTTTCTTGTACTTTTAAGCCAATCAGATACCCTACGGGCTCGGAAAGTGCAACGAAACCATCAAATTTTAGCTAGAAACTGTATTTTTGTCGATTTTTATTGAATTTGAACTATATTTCAACGTTTTTTGATGGTTCTGAGCCACCAAACACACTTAAAGCATGCAGAATCGGCTCAGAATAGGAAAAGGAGACGTTTAGGTCAATTTTATGCATTCTGGCGTTCGTAGATACAAGAAAACTGTTAAAATTCTTCAGAAACGTCACTTTTGAAGTGTTTTCTTGTACTTTTAAGCCAATCAGATACCCTACGGGCTCGGAAAGTGCAACGAAACCATCAAATTTTAGCTAGAAACTGTATTTTTGTCGATTTTTATTGAATTTGAACTATATTTCAACGTTTTTTGATGGTTCTGAGCCACCAAACACACTTAAAGCATGCAGAATCGACTCAGAATAGGAAAAGGAGACGTTTAGGTCAATTTTATGCATTCTGGCGTTCGTAGATACAAGAAAACTGTTAAAATTCTTCAGAAACGTCACTTTTGAAGTGTTTTCTTGTACTTTTAAGCCAATCAGATACCCTACGGGCTCGGAAAGTGCAACGAAACCATCAAATTTTAGCTAGAAACTGTATTTTTGTCGATTTTTATTGAATTTGAACTATATTTCAACGTTTTTTGATGGTTCTGAGCCACCAAACACACTTAAAGCATGCAGAATCGACTCAGAATAGGAAAAGGAGACGTTTAGGTCAATTTTATGCATTCTGGCGTTCGTAGATACAAGAAAACTGTTAAAATTCTTCAGAAACGTCACTTTTGAAGTGTTTTCTTGTACTTTTAAGCCAATCAGATACCCTACGGGCTCGGAAAGTGCAACGAAACCATCAAATTTTAGCTAGAAACTGTATTTTTGTCGATTTTTATTGAATTTGAACTATATTTCAACGTTTTTTGATGGTTCTGAGCCACCAAACACACTTAAAGCATGCAGAATCGACTCAGAATAGGAAAAGGAGACGTTTAGGTCAATTTTATGCATTCTGGCGTTCGTAGATACAAGAAAACTGTTAAAATTCTTCAGAAACGTCACTTTTGAAGTGTTTTCTTGTACTTTTAAGCCAATCAGATACCCTACGGGCTCGGAAAGTGCAACGAAACCATCAAATTTTAGCTAGAAACTGTATTTTTGTCGATTTTTATTGAATTTGAACTATATTTCAACGTTTTTTGATGGTTCTGAGCCACCAAACACACTTAAAGCATGCAGAATCGACTCAGAATAGGAAAAGGAGATGTTTAGGTCAATTTTATGCATTCTGGCGTTCGTAGATACAAGAAAACTGTTAAAATTCTTCAGAAACGTCACTTTTGAAGTGTTTTCTTGTACTTTTAAGCCAATCAGATACCCTACGGGCTCGGAAAGTGCAACGAAACCATCAAATTTTAGCTAGAAACTGTATTTTTGTCGATTTTTATTGAATTTGAACTATATTTCAACGTTTTTTGATGGTTCTGAGCCACCAAACACACTTAAAGCATGCAGAATCGATTCAGAATAGGAAAAGGAGACGTTTAGGTCAATTTTATGCATTCTGGCGTTCGTAGATACAAGAAAACTGTTAAAATTCTTCAGAAACGTCACTTTTGAAGTGTTTTCTTGTACTTTTAAGCCAATCAGATACCCTACGGGCTCGGAAAGTGCAACGAAACCATCAAATTTTAGCTAGAAACTGTATTTTTGTCGATTTTTATTGAATTTGAACTATATTTCAACGTTTTTTGATGGTTCTGAGCCACCAAACACACTTAAAGCATGCAGAATCGATTCAGAATAGGAAAAGGAGACGTTTAGGTCAATTTTATGCATTCTGGCGTTCGTAGATACAAGAAAACTGTTAAAATTCTTCAGAAACGTCACTTTTGAAGTGTTTTGTTGTACTTTTAAGCCAATCAGATACCCTACGGGCTCGGAAAGTGCAACGAAACCATCAAATTTTAGCTAGAAACTGTATTTTTGTCGATTTTTATTGAATTTGAACAATATTTCAACGTTTTTTGATGGTTCTGAGCCACCAAACACACTTAAAGCATGCAGAATCGACTCAGAATAGGAAAAGGAGACGTTTAGGTCAATTTTATGCATTCTGGCGTTCGTAGATACAAGAAAACTGTTAAAATTCTTCAGAAACGTCACTTTTGAAGTGTTTTCTTGTACTTTTAAGCCAATCAGATACCCTACGGGCTCGGAAAGTGCAACGAAACCATCAAATTTTAGCTAGAAACTGTATTTTTGTCGATTTTTATTGAATTTGAACTATATTTCAACGTTTTTTGATGGTTCTGAGCCACCAAACACACTTAAAGCATGCAGAATCGACTCAGAATAGGAAAAGGAGACGTTTAGGTCAATTTTATGCATTCTGGCGTTCGTAGATACAAGAAAACTGTTAAAATTCTTCAGAAACGTCACTTTTGAAGTGTTTTCTTGGACTTTTAAGCCAATCAGATACCCTACGGGCTCGGAAAGTGCAACGAAACCATCAAATTTTAGCTAGAAACTGTATTTTTGTCGATTTTTATTGAATTTGAACTATTTTTCAACGTTTTTTGATGGTTCTGAGCCACCAAACACACTTAAAGCATGCAGAATCGACTCAGAATAGGAAAAGGAGACGTTTAGGTCAATTTTATGCATTCTGGCGTTCGTAGATACAAGAAAACTGTTAAAATTCTTCAGAAACGTCACTTTTGAAGTGTTTTCTTGTACTTTTAAGCCAATCAGATACCCTACGGGCTCGGAAAGTGCAACGAAACCATCAAATTTTAGCTAGAAACTGTATTTTTGTCGACTTTTATTGAATTTGAACTATATTTCAACGTTTTTTGATGGTTCTGAGCCACCAAACACACTTAAAGCATGCAGAATCGACTCAGAATAGGAAAAGGAGACGTTTAGGTCAATTTTATGCATTCTGGCGTTCGTAGATACAAGAAAACTGTTAAAATTCTTCAGAAACGTCACTTTTGAAGTGTTTTCTTGTACTTTTAAGCTAATCAGATACCCTACGGGCTCGGAAAGTGCAACGAAACCATCAAATTTTAGCTAGAAACTGTATTTTTGTCGATTTTTATTGAATTTGAACTCTATTTCAACGTTTTTTGATGGTTCTGAGCCACCAAACACACTTAAAGCATGCAGAATCGACACAGAATAGGAAAAGGAGACGTTTAGGTCAATTTTATGCATTCTGGCGTTCGTAGATACAAGAAAACTGTTAAAATTCTTCAGAAACGTCACTTTTGAAGTGTTTTCTTGTACTTTTAAGCCAATCAGATACCCTACGATCTCGGAAAGTGCAACGAAACCATCAAATTTTAGCTAGAAACTGTATTTTTGTCGATTTTTATTGAATTTGAACTATATTTCAACGTTTTTTGATGGTTCTGAGCCACCAAACACACTTAAAGCATGCAGAATCGACTCAGAATAGGAAAAGGAGACGTTTAGGTCAAATTTATGCATTCTGGCGTTCGTAGATACAAGAAAACTGTTAAAATTCTTCAGAAACGTCACTTTTGAAGTGTTTTCTTGTACTTTTAAGCCAATCAGATACCCTACGGGCTCGGAAAGTGCAACGAAACCATCAAATTTTAGCTAGAAACTGTATTTTTGTCGATTTTTATTGAATTTGAACTATATTTCAACGTTTTTTGATGGTTCTGAGCCACCAAACACACTTAAAGCATGCAGAATCGACTCAGAATAGGAAAAGGAGACGTTTAGGTCAATTTTATGCATTCTGGCGTTCGTAGATACAAGAAAACTGTTAAAATTCTTCAGAAACGTCACTTTTGAAGTGTTTTCTTGGACTTTTAAGCCAATCAGATACCCTACGGGCTCGGAAAGTGCAACGAAACCATCAAATTTTAGCTAGAAACTGTATTTTTGTCGATTTTTATTGAATTTGAACTATTTTTCAACGTTTTTTGATGGTTCTGAGCCACCAAACACACTTAAAGCATGCAGAATCGACTCAGAATAGGAAAAGGAGACGTTTAGGTCAATTTTATGCATTCTGGCGTTCGTAGATACAAGAAAACTGTTAAAATTCTTCAGAAACGTCACTTTTGAAGTGTTTTCTTGTACTTTTAAGCCAATCAGATACCCTACGGGCTCGGAAAGTGCAACGAAACCATCAAATTTTAGCTAGAAACTGTATTTTTGTCGACTTTTATTGAATTTGAACTATATTTCAACGTTTTTTGATGGTTCTGAGCCACCAAACACACTTAAAGCATGCAGAATCGACTCAGAATAGGAAAAGGAGACGTTTAGGTCAATTTTATGCATTCTGGCGTTCGTAGATACAAGAAAACTGTTAAAATTCTTCAGAAACGTCACTTTTGAAGTGTTTTCTTGTACTTTTAAGCTAATCAGATACCCTACGGGCTCGGAAAGTGCAACGAAACCATCAAATTTTAGCTAGAAACTGTATTTTTGTCGATTTTTATTGAATTTGAACTCTATTTCAACGTTTTTTGATGGTTCTGAGCCACCAAACACACTTAAAGCATGCAGAATCGACACAGAATAGGAAAAGGAGACGTTTAGGTCAATTTTATGCATTCTGGCGTTCGTAGATACAAGAAAACTGTTAAAATTCTTCAGAAACGTCACTTTTGAAGTGTTTTCTTGTACTTTTAAGCCAATCAGATACCCTACGGTCTCGGAAAGTGCAACGAAACCATCAAATTTTAGCTAGAAACTGTATTTTTGTCGATTTTTATTGAATTTGAACTATATTTCAACGTTTTTTGATGGTTCTGAGCCACCAAACACACTTAAAGCATGCAGAATCGACTCAGAATAGGAAAAGGAGACGTTTAGGTCAAATTTATGCATTCTGGCGTTCGTAGATACAAGAAAACTGTTAAAATTCTTCAGAAACGTCACTTTTGAAGTGTTTTCTTGTACTTTTAAGCCAATCAGATACCCTACGGGCTCGGAAAGTGCAACGAAACCATCAAATTTTAGCTAGAAACTGTATTTTTGTCGATTTTTATTGAATTTGAACTATATTTCAACGTTTTTTGATGGTTCTGAGCCACCAAACACACTTAAAGCATGCAGAATCGACTCAGAATAGGAAAAGGAGACGTTTAGGTCAATTTTATGCATTCTGGCGTTCGTAGATACAAGAAAACTGTTAAAATTCTTCAGAAACGTCACTTTTGAAGTGTTTTCTTGTACTTTTAAGCCAATCAGATACCCTACGGGCTCGGAAAGTGCAACGAAACCATCAAATTTTAGCTAGAAACTGTATTTTTGTCGATTTTTATTGAATTTGAACTATATTTCAACGTTTTTTGATGGTTCTGAGCCACCAAACACACTTAAGGCATGCAGAATCTATTCAGAATAGGAAAAGGAGACGTTTAGGTCAATTTTATGCATTCTGGCGTTCGTAGATACAAGAAAACTGTTAAAATTCTTCAGAAACGTCACTTTTGAAGTGTTTTCTTGTACTTTTAAGCCAATCAGATACCCTACGGGCTCGGAAAGTGCAACGAAACCATCAAATTTTAGCTAGAAACTGTATTTTTGTCGATTTTTATTGAATTTGAACTATATTTCAACGTTTTTTGATGGTTCTGAGCCACCAAACACACTTAAAGCATGCAGAATCGACTCAGAATAGGAAAAGGAGACGTTTAGGTCAATTTTATGCATTCTGGCGTTCGTAGATACAAGAAAACTGTTAAAATTCTTCAGAAACGTCACTTTTGAAATGTTTTCTTGTACTTTTAAGCCAATCAGATACCCTACGGGCTCGGAAAGTGCAACGAAACCATCAAATTTTAGCTAGAAACTGTATTTTTGCCGATTTTTTTTGAATTTGAACTATATTTCAACGTTTTTTGATGGTTCTGAGCCACCAAACACACTTAAAGCATGCAGAATCGACTCAGAATAGGAAAAGGAGACGTTTAGGTCAATTTTATGCATTCTGGCGTTCGTAGATACAAGAAAACTGTTAAAATTCTTCAGAAACGTCACTTTTGAAGTGTTTTCTTGTACTTTTAAGCCAATCAGATACCCTACGGGCTCGGAAAGTGCAACGAAACCATCAAATTTTAGCTAGAAACTGTATTTTTGTCGACTTTTATTGAATTTGAACTATATTTCAACGTTTTTTGATGGTTCTGAGCCACCAAACACACTTAAAGCATGCAGAATCGACTCAGAATAGGAAAAGGAGACGTTTAGGTCAATTTTATGCATTCTGGCGTTCGTAGATACAAGAAAACTGTTAAAATTCTTCAGAAACGTCACTTTTGAAGTGTTTTCTTGTACTTTTAAGCTAATCAGATACCCTACGGGCTCGGAAAGTGCAACGAAACCATCAAATTTTAGCTAGAAACTGTATTTTTGTCGATTTTTATTGAATTTGAACTCTATTTCAACGTTTTTTGATGGTTCTGAGCCACCAAACACACTTAAAGCATGCAGAATCGACACAGAATAGGAAAAGGAGACGTTTAGGTCAATTTTATGCATTCTGGCGTTCGTAGATACAAGAAAACTGTTAAAATTCTTCAGAAACGTCACTTTTGAAGTGTTTTCTTGTACTTTTAAGCCAATCAGATACCCTACGGGCTCGGAAAGTGCAACGAAACCATCAAATTTTAGCTAGAAACTGTATTTTTGTCGATTTTTATTGAATTTGAACTATATTTCAACGTTTTTTGATGGTTCTGAGCCACCAAACACACTTAAAGCATGCAGAATCGACTCAGAATAGGAAAAGGAGACGTTTAGGTCAATTTTATGCATTCTGGCGTTCGTAGATACAAGAAAACTGTTAAAATTCTTCAGAAACGTCACTTTTGAAGTGTTTTCTTGTACTTTTAAGCCAATCAGATACGCTACGGGCTCGGAAAGTGCAACGAAACCATCAAATTTTAGCTAGAAACTGTATTTTTGTCGATTTTTATTGAATTTGAACTATATTTCAACGTTTTTTGATGGTTCTGAGCCACCAAACACACTTAAAGCATGCAGAATCGACTCAGAATAGGAAAAGGAGACGTTTAGGTCAATTTTATGCATTCTGGCGTTCGTAGATACAAGAAAACTGTTAAAATTCTTCAGAAACGTCACTTTTGAAGTGTTTTCTTGTACTTTTAAGCCAATCAGATACCCTACGGGCTCGGAAAGTGCAACGAAACCATCAAATTTTAGCTAGAAACTGTATTTTTGTCGATTTTTATTGAATTTGAACTATATTTCAACGTTTTTTGATGGTTCTGAGCCACCAAACACACTTAAGGCATGCAGAATCGATTCAGAATAGGAAAAGGAGACGTTTAGGTCAATTTTATGCATTCTGGCGTTCGTAGATACAAGAAAACTGTTAAAATTCTTCAGAAACGTCACTTTTGAAGTGTTTTCTTGTACTTTTAAGCCAATCAGATACCCTACGGGCTCGGAAAGTGCAACGAAACCATAAAATTTTAGCTAGAAACTGTATTTTTGTCGATTTTTATTGAATTTGAACTATATTTCAACGTTTTTTGATGGTTCTGAGCCACCAAACACACTTAAAGCATGCAGAATCGACTCAGAATAGGAAAAGGAGACGTTTAGGTCAATTTTATGCATTCTGGCGTTCGTAGATACAAGAAAACTGTTAAAATTCTTCAGAAACGTCACTTTTGAAATGTTTTCTTGTACTTTTAAGCCAATCAGATACCCTACGGGCTCGGAAAGTGCAACGAAACCATCAAATTTTAGCTAGAAACTGTATTTTTGCCGATTTTTTTTGAATTTGAACTATATTTCAACGTTTTTTGATGGTTCTGAGCCACCAAACACACTTAAAGCATGCAGAATCGACTCAGAATAGGAAAAGGAGACGTTTAGGTCAATTTTATGCATTCTGGCGTTCGTAGATACAAGAAAACTGTTAAAATTCTTCAGAAACGTCACTTTTGAAGTGTTTTCTTGTACTTTTAAGCCAATCAGATACCCTACGGGCTCGGAAAGTGCAACGAAACCATCAAATTTTAGCTAGAAACTGTATTTTTGTCGATTGTTATTGAATTTGAACTATATTTCAACGTTTTTTGATGGTTCTGAGCCACCAAACACACTTAAAGCATGCAGAATCGACTCAGAATAGGAAAAGGAGACGTTTAGGTCAATTTTATGCATTCTGGCGTTCGTAGATACAAGAAAACTGTTAAAATTCTTCAGAAACGTCACTTTTGAAGTGTTTTCTTGTACTTTTAAGCCAATCAGATACCCCACGGGCTCGGAAAGTGCAACGAAACCATCAAATTTTAGCTAGAAACTGTATTTTTGTCGATTTTTATTGAATTTGAACTATATTTCAACGTTTTTTGATGGTTCTGAGCCACCAAACACACTTAAAGCATGCAGAATCGACTCAGAATAGGAAAAGGAGACGTTTAGGTCAATTTTATGCATTCTGGCTTTCGTAGATACAAGAAAACTGTTAAAATTCTTCAGAAACGTCACTTTTGAAGTGTTTTCTTGTACTTTTAAGCCAATCAGATACCCTACGGGCTCGGAAAGTGCAACGAAACCATCAAATTTTAGCTAGAAACTGTATTTTTGTCGATTTTTATTGAATTTGAACTATATTTCAACGTTTTTTGATGGTTCTGAGCCACCAAACACACTTAAAGCATGCAGAATCGACTCAGAATAGGAAAAGGAGACGTTTAGGTCAATTTTATGCATTCTGGCGTTCGTAGATACAAGAAAACTGTTAAAATTCTTCAGAAACGTCGCTTTTGAAGTGTTTTCTTGTACTTTTAAGCCAATCAGATACCCTACGGGCTCGGAAAGTGCAACGAAACCATCAAATTTTAGCTAGAAACTGTATTTTTGTCGATTTTTATTGAATTTGAACTATATTTCAACGTTTTTTGATGGTTCTGAGCCACCAAACACACTTAAAGCATGCAGAATCGACTCAGAATAGGAAAAGGAGACGTTTAGGTCAATTTTATGCATTCTGGCGTTCGTAGATACAAGAAAACTGTTAAAATTCTTCAGAAACGTCACTTTTGAAGTGTTTTCTTGTAATTTTAAGCCAATCAGATACCCTACGGGCTCGGAAAGTGCAACGAAACCATCAAATTTTAGCTAGAAACTGTATTTTTGTCGATTTTTATTGAATTTGAACTATATTTCAACGTTTTTTGATGGTTCTGAGCCACCAAACACACTTAAAGCATGCAGAATCGACTCAGAATAGGAAAAGGATACGTTTAGGTCAATTTTATGCATTCTGGCGTTCGTAGATACAAGAAAACTGTTAAAATTCTTCAGAAACGTCACTTTTGAAGTGTTTTCTTGTACTTTTAAGCCAATCAGATACCCTACGGGCTCGGAAAGTGCAACGAAACCATCAAATTTTAGCTAGAAACTGTATTTTTGTCGATTTTTATTGAATTTGAACTATATTTCAACGTTTTTTGATGGTTCTGAGCCACCAAACACACTTAAAGCATGCAGAATCGATTCAGAATAGGAAAAGGAGACGTTTAGGTCAATTTTATGCATTCTGGCGTTCGTAGATACAAGAAAACTGTTAAAATTCTTCAGAAACGTCACTTTTGAAGTGTTTTGTTGTACTTTTAAGCCAATCAGATACCCTACGGGCTCGGAAAGTGCAACGAAACCATCAAATTTTAGCTAGAAACTGTATTTTTGTCGATTTTTATTGAATTTGAACAATATTTCAACGTTTTTTGATGGTTCTGAGCCACCAAACACACTTAAAGCATGCAGAATCGACTCAGAATAGGAAAAGGAGACGTTTAGGTCAATTTTATGCATTCTGGCGTTCGTAGATACAAGAAAACTGTTAAAATTCTTCAGAAACGTCACTTTTGAAGTGTTTTCTTGTACTTTTAAGCCAATCAGATACCCTACGGGCTCGGAAAGTGCAACGAAACCATCAAATTTTAGCTAGAAACTGTATTTTTGTCGATTTTTATTGAATTTGAACTATATTTCAACGTTTTTTGATGGTTCTGAGCCACCAAACACACTTAAAGCATGCAGAATCGACTCAGAATAGGAAAAGGAGACGTTTAGGTCAATTTTATGCATTCTGGCGTTCGTAGATACAAGAAAACTGTTAAAATTCTTCAGAAACGTCACTTTTGAAGTGTTTTCTTGGACTTTTAAGCCAATCAGATACCCTACGGGCTCGGAAAGTGCAACGAAACCATCAAATTTTAGCTAGAAACTGTATTTTTGTCGATTTTTATTGAATTTGAACTATATTTCAACGTTTTTTGATGGTTCTGAGCCACCAAACACACTTAAAGCATGCAGAATCGACTCAGAATAGGAAAAGGAGACGTTTAGGTCAATTTTATGCATTCTGGCGTTCGTAGATACAAGAAAACTGTTAAAATTCTTCAGAAACGTCACTTTTGAAGTGTTTTCTTGTACTTTTAAGCCAATCAGATACCCTACGGGCTCGGAAAGTGCAACGAAACCATCAAATTTTAGCTAGAAACTGTATTTTTGTCGACTTTTATTGAATTTGAACTATATTTCAACGTTTTTTGATGGTTCTGAGCCACCAAACACACTTAAAGCATGCAGAATCGACTCAGAATAGGAAAAGGAGACGTTTAGGTCAATTTTATGCATTCTGGCGTTCGTAGATACAAGAAAACTGTTAAAATTCTTCAGAAACGTCACTTTTGAAGTGCTTTCTTGTACTTTTAAGCTAATCAGATACCCTACGGGCTCGGAAAGTGCAACGAAACCATCAAATTTTAGCTAGAAACTGTATTTTTGTCGATTTTTATTGAATTTGAACTCTATTTCAACGTTTTTTGATGGTTCTGAGCCACCAAACACACTTAAAGCATGCAGAATCGACACAGAATAGGAAAAGGAGACGTTTAGGTCAATTTTATGCATTCTGGCGTTCGTAGATACAAGAAAACTGTTAAAATTCTTCAGAAACGTCACTTTTGAAGTGTTTTCTTGTACTTTTAAGCCAATCAGATACCCTACGGGCTCGGAAAGTGCAACGAAACCATCAAATTTTAGCTAGAAACTGTATTTTTGTCGATTTTTATTGAATTTGAACTATATTTCAACGTTTTTTGATGGTTCTGAGCCACCAAACACACTTAAAGCATGCAGAATCGACTCAGAATAGGAAAAGGAGACGTTTAGGTCAATTTTATGCATTCTGGCGTTCGTAGATACAAGAAAACTGTTAAAATTCTTCAGAAACGTCACTTTTGAAGTGTTTTCTTGTACTTATAAGCCAATCAGATACCCTACGGGCTCGGAAAGTGCAACGAAATCATCAAATTTTAGCTAGAAACTATTTTTGTCGATTTTTATTGAATTTGAACTATATTTCAACGTTTTTTGATGGTTCTGAGCCACCAAACACACTTAAAGCATGCAGAATCGACTCAGAATAGGAAAAGGAGACGTTTAGGTCAATTTTATGCATTCTGGCGTTCGTAGATACAAGAAAACTGTTAAAATTCTTCAGAAACGTCACTTTTGAAGTGTTTTCTTGTACTTTTAAGCCAATCAGATACCCTACGGGCTCGGAAAGTGCAACGAAACCATCAAATTTTAGCTAGAAACTGTATTTTTGTCGATTTTTATTGAATTTGAACTATATTTCAACGTTCTTTGATGGTTCTGAGCCACCAAACACACTTAAAGCATGCAGAATCGACTCAGAATAGGAAAAGGAGACGTTTAGGTCAATTTTATGCATTCTGGCGTTCGTAGATACAAGAAAACTGTTAAAATTCTTCAGAAACGTCACTTTTGAAGTGTTTTCTTGTACTTTTAAGCCAATCAGATACCCTACGGGCTCGGAAAGTGCAACGAAACCATCAAATTTTAGCTAGAAACTGTATTTTTGTCGATTTTTATTGAATTTGAACTATATTTCAACGTTTTTTGATGGTTCTGAGCCACCAAACACACTTAAAGCATGCAGAATCGACTCAGAATAGGAAAAGGAGACGTTTAGGTCAATTTTATGCATTCTGGCGTTCGTAGATACAAGAAAACTGTTAAAATTCTTCAGAAACGTCACTTTTGAAGTGTTTTCTTGTACTTTTAAGCCAATCAGATACCCTACGGGCTCGGAAAGTGCAACGAAACCATCAAATTTTAGCTAGAAACTGTATTTTTGTCGATTTTTATTGAATTTGAACTATATTTCAACGTTTTTTGATGGTTCTGAGCCACCAAACACACTTAAAGCATGCAGAATCGACTCAGAATAGGAAAAGGAGACGTTTAGGTCAATTTTATGCATTCTGGCGTTCGTAGATACAAGAAAACTGTTAAAATTCTTCAGAAACGTCACTTTTGAAGTGTTTTCTTGTACTTTTAAGCCAATCAGATACCCTACGGGCTCGGAAAGTGCAACGAAACCATCAAATTTTAGCTAGAAACTGTATTTTTGTCGATTTTTATTGAATTTGAACTATATTTCAACGTTTTTTGATGGTTCTGAGCCACCAAACACACTTAAGGCATGCAGAATCGATTCAGAATAGGAAAAGGAGACGTTTAGGTCAATTTTATGCATTCTGGCGTTCGTAGATACAAGAAAACTGTTAAAATTCTTCAGAAACGTCACTTTTGAAGTGTTTTCTTGTACTTTTAAGCCAATCAGATACCCTACGGGCTCGGAAAGTGCAACGAAACCATCAAATTTTAGCTAGAAACTGTATTTTTGTCGATTTTTATTGAATTTGAACTATATTTCAACGTTTTTTGATGGTTCTGAGCCACCAAACACACTTAAAGCATGCAGAATCGACTCAGAATAGGAAAAGGAGACGTTTAGGTCAATTTTATGCATTCTGGCGTTCGTAGATACAAGAAAACTGTTAAAATTCTTCAGAAACGTCACTTTTGAAATGTTTTCTTGTACTTTTAAGCCAATCAGATACCCTACGGGCTCGGAAAGTGCAACGAAACCATCAAATTTTAGCTAGAAACTGTATTTTTGCCGATTTTTTTTGAATTTGAACTATATTTCAACGTTTTTTGATGGTTCTGAGCCACCAAACACACTTAAAGCATGCAGAATCGACTCAGAATAGGAAAAGGAGACGTTTAGGTCAATTTTATGCATTCTGGCGTTCGTAGATACAAGAAAACTGTTAAAATTCTTCAGAAACGTCACTTTTGAAGTGTTTTCTTGTACTTTTAAGCCAATCAGATACCCTACGGGCTCGGAAAGTGCAACGAAACCATCAAATTTTAGCTAGAAACTGTATTTTTGTCGATTGTTATTGAATTTGAACTATATTTCAACGTTTTTTGATGGTTCTGAGCCACCAAACACACTTAAAGCATGCAGAATCGACTCAGAATAGGAAAAGGAGACGTTTAGGTCAATTTTATGCATTCTGGCGTTCGTAGATACAAGAAAACTGTTAAAATTCTTCAGAAACGTCACTTTTGAAGTGTTTTCTTGTACTTTTAAGCCAATCAGATACCCCACGGGCTCGGAAAGTGCAACGAAACCATCAAATTTTAGCTAGAAACTGTATTTTTGTCGATTTTTATTGAATTTGAACTATATTTCAACGTTTTTTGATGGTTCTGAGCCACCAAACACACTTAAAGCATGCAGAATCGACTCAGAATAGGAAAAGGAGACGTTTAGGTCAATTTTATGCATTCTGGCTTTCGTAGATACAAGAAAACTGTTAAAATTCTTCAGAAACGTCACTTTTGAAGTGTTTTCTTGTACTTTTAAGCCAATCAGATACCCTACGGGCTCGGAAAGTGCAACGAAACCATCAAATTTTAGCTAGAAACTGTATTTTTGTCGATTTTTATTGAATTTGAACTATATTTCAACGTTTTTTGATGGTTCTGAGCCACCAAACACACTTAAAGCATGCAGAATCGACTCAGAATAGGAAAAGGAGACGTTTAGGTCAATTTTATGCATTCTGGCGTTCGTAGATACAAGAAAACTGTTAAAATTCTTCAGAAACGTCACTTTTGAAGTGTTTTCTTGTACTTTTAAGCCAATCAGATACCCTACGGGCTCGGAAAGTGCAACGAAACCATCAAATTTTAGCTAGAAACTGTATTTTTGTCGATTTTTATTGAATTTGAACTATATTTCAACGTTTTTTGATGGTTCTGAGCCACCAAACACACTTAAAGCATGCAGAATCGACTCAGAATAGGAAAAGGAGACGTTTAGGTCAATTTTATGCATTCTGGCGTTCGTAGATACAAGAAAACTGTTAAAATTCTTCAGAAACGTCACTTTTGAAGTGTTTTCTTGTACTTTTAAGCCAATCAGATACCCTACGGGCTCGGAAAGTGCAACGAAACCATCAAATTTTAGCTAGAAACTGTATTTTTGTCGATTTTTATTGAATTTGAACTATATTTCAACGTTTTTTGATGGTTCTGAGCCACCAAACACACTTAAAGCATGCAGAATCGACTCAGAATAGGAAAAGGATACGTTTAGGTCAATTTTATGCATTCTGGCGTTCGTAGATACAAGAAAACTGTTAAAATTCTTCAGAAACGTCACTTTTGAAGTGTTTTCTTGTACTTTTAAGCCAATCAGATACCCTGCGGGCTCGGAAAGTGCAACGAAACCATCAAATTTTAGCTAGAAACTGTATTTTTGTCGATTTTTATTGAATTTGAACTATATTTCAACGTTTTTTGATGGTTCTGAGCCACCAAACACACTTAAAGCATGCAGAATCGACTCAGAATAGGAAAAGGAGACGTTTAGGTCAATTTTATGCATTCTGGCGTTCGTAGATACAAGAAAACTGTTAAAATTCTTCAGAAACGTCACTTTTGAAGTGTTTTCTTGTACTTTTAAGCCAATCAGATACCCTACGGGCTCGGAAAGTGCAACGAAACCATCAAATTTTAGCTAGAAACTGTATTTTTGTCGATTTTTATTGAATTTGAACTATATTTCAACGTTTTTTGATGGTTCTGAGCCACCAAACACACTTAAAGCATGCAGAATCGACTCAGAATAGGAAAAGGAGACGTTTAGGTCAATTTTATGCATTCTGGCGTTCGTAGATACAAGAAAACTGTTAAAATTCTTCAGAAACGTCACTTTTGAAGTGTTTTCTTGTACTTTTAAGCCAATCAGATACCCTACGGGCTCGGAAAGTGCAACGAAACCATCAAATTTTAGCTAGAAACTGTATTTTTGTCGATTTTTATTGAATTTGAACTATATTTCAACGTTTTTTGATGGTTCTGAGCCACCAAACACACTTAAAGCATGCAGAATCGACTCAGAATAGGAAAAGGAGACGTTTAGGTCAATTTTATGCATTCTGGCGTTCGTAGATACAAGAAAACTGTTAAAATTCTTCAGAAACGTCACTTTTGAAGTGTTTTCTTGTACTTTTAAGCCAATCAGATACCCTACGGGCTCGGAAAGTGCAACGAAACCATCAAATTTTAGCTAGAAACTGTATTTTTGTCGATTTTTATTGAATTTGAACTATATTTCAACGTTTTTTGATGGTTCTGAGCCACCAAACACACTTAAAGCATGCAGAATCGACTCAGAATAGGAAAAGGAGACGTTTAGGTCAATTTTATGCATTCTGGCGTTCGTAGATACAAGAAAACTGTTAAAATTCTTCAGAAACGTCACTTTTGAAGTGTTTTCTTGTACTTTTAAGCCAATCAGATACCCTACGGGCTCGGAAAGTGCAACGAAACCATCAAATTTTAGCTAGAAACTGTATTTTTGTCGATTTTAATTGAATTTGAACTATATTTCAACGTTTTTTGATGGTTCTGAGCCACCAAACACACTTAAAGCATGCAGAATCGACTCAGAATAGGAAAAGGAGACGTTTAGGTCAATTTTATGCATTCTGGCGTTCGTAAATACAAGAAAACTGTTAAAATTCTTCAGAAACGTCACTTTTGAAGTGTTTTCTTGTACTTTTAAGCCAATCAGATACCCTACGGGCTCGGAAAGTGCAACGAAACCATCAAATTTTAGCTAGAAACTGTATTTTTGTCGATTTTTATTGAATTTGAACTATATTTCAACGTTTTTTGATGGTTCTGAGCCACCAAACACACTTAAAGCATGCAGAATCGACTCAGAATAGGAAAAGGAGACGTTTAGGTCAATTTTATGCATTCTGGCGTTCGTAGATACAAGAAAACTGTTAAAATTCTTCAGAAACGTCACTTTTGAAGTGTTTTCTTGTACTTTTAAGCCAATCAGATACCCAACGGGCTCGGAAAGTGCAACGAAACCATCAAATTTTAGCTAGAAACTGTATTTTTGTCGATTTTTATTGAATTTGAACTATATTTCAACGTTTTTTGATGGTTCTGAGCCACCAAACACACTTAAAGCATGCAGAATCGACTCAGAATAGGAAAAGGAGACGTTTAGGTCAATTTTATGCATTCTGGCGTTCGTAGATACAAGAAAACTGTTAAAATTCTTCAGAAACGTCACTTTTGAAGTGTTTTCTTGTACTTTTAAGCCAATCAGATACCCTACGGGCTCGGAAAGTGCAACGAAACCATCAAATTTTAGCTAGAAACTGTATTTTTGTCGATTTTTATTGAATTTGAACTATATTTCAACGTTTTTTGATGGTTCTGAGCCACCAAACACACTTAAAGCATGCAGAATCGACTCAGAATAGGAAAAGGAGACGTTTAGGTCAATTTTATGCATTCTGGCGTTCGTAGATACAAGAAAACTGTTAAAATTCTTCAGAAACGTCACTTTTGAAGTGTTTTCTTGTACTTTTAAGCCAATCAGATACCCAACGGGCTCGGAAAGTGCAACGAAACCATCAAATTTTAGCTAGAAACTGTATTTTTGTCGATTTTTATTGAATTTGAACTATATTTCAACGTTTTTTGATGGTTCTGTGCCACCAAACACACTTAAAGCATGCAGAATCGACTCAGAATAGGAAAAGGAGACGTTTAGGTCAATTTTATGCATTCTGGCGTTCGTAGATACAAGAAAACTGTTAAAATTCTTCAGAAACGTCACTTTTGAAGTGTTTTCGTGTACTTTTAAGCCAATCAGATACCCTACGGGCTCGGAAAGTGCAACGAAACCATCAAATTTTAGCTAGAAACTGTATTTTTGTCGATTTTTATTGAATTTGAACTATATTTCAACGTTTTTTGATGGTTCTGAGCCACCAAACACACTTAAAGCATGCAGAATCGAATCAGAATAGGAAAAGGAGACGTTTAGGTCAATTTTATGCATTCTGGCGTTCGTAGATACAAGAAAACTGTTAAAATTCTTCAGAAACGTCACTTTTGAAGTGTTTTCTTGTACTTTTAAGCCAATCAGATACCCTACGGGCTCGGAAAGTGCAACGAAACCATCAAATTTTAGCTAGAAACTGTATTTTTGTCGATTTTTATTGAATTTGAACTATATTTCAACGTTTTTTGATGGTTCTGAGCCACCAAACACACTTAAAGCATGCAGAATCGACTCAGAATAGGAAAAGGAGACGTTTAGGTCAATTTTATGCATTCTGGCGTTCGTAGATACAAGAAAACTGTTAAAATTCTTCAGAAACGTCACTTTTGAAGCGTTTTCTTGTACTTTTAAGCCAATCAGATACCCTACGGGCTCGGAAAGTGCAACGAAACCATCAAATTTTAGCTAGAAACTGTATTTTTGTCGATTTTTATTGAATTTGAACTATATTTCAACGTTTTTTGATGGTTCTGAGCCACCAAACACACTTAAAGCATGCAGAATCGACTCAGAATAGGAAAAGGAGACGTTTAGGTCAATTTTATGCATTCTGGCGTTCGTAGATACAAGAAAACTGTTAAAATTCTTCAGAAACGTCACTTTTGAAGTGTTTTCTTGTACTTTTAAGCCAATCAGATACCCTACGGGCTCGGAAAGTGCAACGAAACCATCAAATTTTAGCTTGAAACTGTATTTTTGTCGATTTTTATTGAATTTGAACTATATTTCAACGTTTTTTGATGGTTCTGAGCCACCAAACACACTTAAAGCATGCAGAATCGACTCAGAATAGGAAAAGGAGACGTTTAGGTCAATTTTATGCATTCTGGCGTTCGTAGATACAAGAAAACTGTTAAAATTCTTCAGAAACGTCACTTTTGAAGTGTTTTCTTGTACTTTTAAGCCAATCAGATATCCTACGGGCTCGGAAAGTGCAACGAAACCATCAAATTTTAGCTAGAAACTGTATTTTTGTCGATTTTTATTGAATTTGAACTATATTTCAACGTTTTTTGATGGTTCTGAGCCACCAAACACACTTAAAGCATGCAGAATCGACTCAGAATAGGAAAAGGAGACGTTTAGGTCAATTTTATGCATTCTGGCGTTCGTAGATACAAGAAAACTGTTAAAATTCTTCAGAAACGTCACTTTTGAAGTGTTTTCTTGTACTTTTAAGCCAATCAGATACCCTACGGGCTCGGAAAGTGCAACGAAACCATCAAATTTTAGCTAGAAACTGTATTTTTGTCGATTTTTATTGAATTTGAACTATATTTCAACGTTTTTTGATGGTTCTGAGCCACCAAACACACTTAAAGCATGCAGAATCGACTCAGAATAGGAAAAGGAGACGTTTAGGTCAATTTTATGCATTCTGGCGTTCGTAGATACAAGAAAACTGTTAAAATTCTTCAGAAACGTCACTTTTGAAGTGTTTTCTTGTACTTTTAAGCCAATCAGATACCCTACGGGCTCGGAAAGTGCAACGAAACCATCAAATTTTAGCTAGAAACTGTATTTTTGTCGATTTTTATTGAATTTGAACTATATTTCAACGTTTTTTGATGGTTCTGAGCCACCAAACACACTTAAAGCATGCAGAATCGACTCAGAATAGGAAAAGGAGACGTTTAGGTCAATTTTATGCATTCTGGCGTTCGTAGATACAAGAAAACTGTTAAAATTCTTCAGAAACGTCACTTTTGAAGTGTTTTCTTGTACTTTTAAGCCAATCAGATACCCTACGGGCTCGGAAAGTGCAACGAAACCATCAAATTTTAGCTAGAAACTGTATTTTTGTCGATTTTTATTGAATTTGAACTATATTTCAACGTTTTTTGATGGTTCTGAGCCACCAAACACACTTAAAGCATGCAGAATCGACTCAGAATAGGAAAAGGAGACGTTTAGGTCAAATTTATGCATTCTGGCGTTCGTAGATACAAGAAAACTGTTAAAATTCTTCAGAAACGTCACTTTTGAAGTGTTTTCTTGTCCTTTTAAGCCAATCAGATACCCTACGGGCTCGGAAAGTGCAACGAAACCATCAAATTTTAGCTAGAAACTGTATTTTTGTCGATTTTTATTGAATTTGAACTATATTTCAACGTTTTTTGATGGTTCTGAGCCACCAAACACACTTAAAGCATGCAGAATCGACTCAGAATAGGAAAAGGAGACGTTTAGGTCAATTTTATGCATTCTGGCGTTCGTAGATACAAGAAAACTGTTAAAATTCTTCAGAAACGTCACTTTTGAAGTGTTTTCTTGTACTTTTAAGCCAATCAGATACCCAACGGGCTCGGAAAGTGCAACGAAACCATCAAATTTTAGCTAGAAACTGTATTTTTGTCGATTTTTATTGAATTTGAACTATATTTCAACGTTTTTTGATGGTTCTGAGCCACCAAACACACTTAAAGCATGCAGAATCGACTCAGAATAGGAAAAGGAGACGTTTAGGTCAATTTTATGCATTCTGGCGTTCGTAGATACAAGAAAACTGTTAAAATTCTTCAGAAACGTCACTTTTGAAGTGTTTTCTTGTACTTTTAAGCCAATCAGATACCCTACGGGCTCGGAAAGTGCAACGAAACCATCAAATTTTAGCTAGAAACTGTATTTTTGTCGATTTTTATTGAATTTGAACTATATTTCAAGGTTTTTTTGATGGTTCTGAGCCACCAAACACACTTGAAGCATGCAGAATCGACTCAGAATAGGAAAAGGAGACGTTTAGGTCAATTTTATGCATTCTGGCGTTCGTAGATACAAGAAAACTGTTAAAATTCTTCAGAAACGTCACTTTTGAAGTGTTTTCTTGTACTTTTAAGCCAATCAGATAACCAACGGGCTCGGAAAGTGCAACGAAACCATCAAATTTTAGCTAGAAACTGTATTTTTGTCGATTTTTATTGAATTTGAACTATATTTCAACGTTTTTTGATGGTTCTGAGCCACCAAACACACTTAAAGCATGCAGAATCGACTCAGAATAGGAAAAGGAGACGTTTAGGTCAATTTTATGCATTCTGGCGTTCGTAGATACAAGAAAACTGTTAAAATTCTTCAGAAACGTCACTTTTGAAGTGTTTTCTTGTACTTTTAAGCCAATCAGATACCCTACGGGCTCGGAAAGTGCAACGAAACCATCAAATTTTAGCTAGAAACTGTATTTTTGTCGATTTTTATTGAATTTGAACTATATTTCAACGTTTTTTGATGGTTCTGAGCCACCAAACACACTTAAAGCATGCAGAATCGACTCAGAATAGGAAAAGGAGACGTTTAGGTCAATTTTGTGCATTCTGGCGTTCGTAGATACAAGAAAACTGTTAAAATTCTTCAGAAACGTCACTTTTGAAGTGTTTTCTTGTACTTTTAAGCCAATCAGATACCCTACGGGCTCGGAAAGTGCAACGAAACCATCAAATTTTAGCTAGAAACTGTATTTTTGTCGATTTTTATTGAATTTGAACTATATTTCAACGTTTTTTGATGGTTCTGAGCCACCAAACACACTTAAAGCATGCAGAATCGACTCAGAATAGGAAAAGGAGACGTTTAGGTCAATTTTATGCATTCTGGCGTTCGTAGATACAAGAAAACTGTTAAAATTCTTCAGAAACGTCACTTTTGAAGTGTTTTCTTGTACTTTTAAGCCAATCAGATACCCTACGGGCTCGGAAAGTGCAACGAAACCATCAAATTTTAGCTAGAAACTGTATTTTTGTCGATTTTTATTGAATTTGAACTATATTTCAACGTTTTTTGATGGTTCTGAGCCACCAAACACACTTAAAGCATGCAGAATCGACTCAGAATAGGAAAAGGAGACGTTTAGGTCAATTTTATGCATTCTGGCGTTCGTAGATACAAGAAAACTGTTAAAATTCTTCAGAAACGTCACTTTTGAAGTGTTTTCTTGTACTTTTAAGCCAATCAGATACCCTACGGGCTCGGAAAGTGCAACGAAACCATCAAATTTTAGCTAGAAACTGTATTTTTGTCGATTTTTATTGAATTTGAACTATATTTCAACGTTTTTTGATGGTTCTGAGCCACCAAACACACTTAAAGCATGCAGAATCGACTCAGAATAGGAAAAGGAGACGTTTAGGTCAATTTTATGCATTCTGGCGTTCGTAGATACAAGAAAACTGTTAAAATTCTTCAGAAACGTCACTTTTGAAGTGTTTTCTTGTACTTTTAAGCCAATCAGATACCCTATGGGCTCGGAAAGTGCAACGAAACCATCAAATTTTAGCTAGAAACTGTATTCTTGTCGATTTTTATTGAATTTGAACTATATTTCAACGTTTTTTGATGGTTCTGAGCCACCAAACACACTTAAAGCATGCAGAATCGACTCAGAATAGGAAAAGGAGACGTTTAGGTCAATTTTATGCATTCTGGCGTTCGTAGATACAAGAAAACTGTTAAAATTCTTCAGAAACGTCACTTTTGAAGTGTTTTCTTGTACTTTTAAGCCAATCAGATACCCAACGGGCTCGGAAAGTGCAACGAAACCATCAAATTTTAGCTAGAAACTGTATTTTTGTCGATTTTTATTGAATTTGAACTATATTTCAACGTTTTTTGATGGTTCTGAGCCACCAAACACACTTAAAGCATGCAGAATCGACTCAGAATAGGAAAAGGAGACGTTTAGGTCAATTTTATGCATTCTGGCGTTCGTAGATACAAGAAAACTGTTAAAATTCTTCAGAAACGTCACTTTTGAAGTGTTTTCTTGTACTTTTAAGCCAATCAGATACCCTACGGGCTCGGAAAGTGCAACGAAACCATCAAATTTTAGCTAGAAACTGTATTTTTGTCGATTTTTATTGAATTTGAACTATATTTCAACGTTTTTTTGATGGTTCTGAGCCACCAAACACACTTAAAGCATGCAGAATCGACTCAGAATAGGAAAAGGAGACGTTTAGGTCAATTTTATGCATTCTGGCGTTCGTAGATACAAGAAAACTGTTAAAATTCTTCAGAAACGTCACTTTTGAAGTGTTTTCTTGTACTTTTAAGCCAATCAGATACCCTACGGGCTCGGAAAGTGCAACGAAACCATCAAATTTTAGCTAGAAACTGTATTTTTGTCGATTTTTATTGAATTTGAACTATATTTCAACGTTTTTTGATGGTTCTGAGCCACCAAACACACTTAAAGCATGCAGAATCGACTCTGAATAGGAAAAGGAGACGTTTAGGTCAATTTTATGCATTCTGGCGTTCGTAGATACAAGAAAACTGTTAAAATTCTTCAGAAACGTCACTTTTGAAGTGTTTTCTTGTACTTTTAAGCCAATCAGATACCCTACGGGCTCGGAAAGTGCAACGAAACCATCAAATTTTAGCTAGAAACTGTATTTTTGTCGATTTTTATTGAATTTGAACTATATTTCAACGTTTTTTGATGGTTCTGAGCCACCAAACACACTTAAAGCATGCAAAATCGACTCAGAATAGGAAAAGGAGACGTTTAGATCAATGTTATGCATTCTGGCGTTCGTAGATACAAGAAAACTGTTAAAATTCTTCAGAAACGTCACTTTTGAAGTGTTTTCTTGTACTTTTAAGCCAATCAGATACCCTACGGGCTCGGAAAGTGCAACGAAACCATCAAATTTTAGCTAGAAACTGTATTTTTGTCGATTTTTATTGAATTTGAACTATATTTCAACGTTTTTTGATGGTTCTGAGCCACCAAACACACTTAAAGCATGCAGAATCGACTCAGAATAGGAAAAGGAGACGTTTAGGTCAATTTTATGCATTCTGGCGTTCGTAGATACAAGAAAACTGTTAAAATTCTTCAGAAACGTCACTTTTGAAGTGTTTTCTTGTACTTTTAAGCCAATCAGATACCCTACGGGCTCGGAAAGTGCAACGAAACCATCAAATTTTAGCTAGAAACTGTATTTTTGTCGATTTTTATTGAATTTGAACTATATTTCAACGTTTTTTGATGGTTCTGAGCCACCAAACACACTTAAAGCATGCAGAATCGACTCAGAATAGGAAAAGGAGACGTTTAGGTCAATTTTATGCATTCTGGCGTTCGTAGATACAAGAAAACTGTTAAAATTCTTCAGAAACGTCACTTTTGAAGTGTTTTCTTGTACTTTTAAGCCAATCAGATACCCTACGGGCTCAGAATGCATAAAATTGACCTAAACGTCTCCTTTTCCTATTCTGAGTCGATTCTGCATGCTTTAAGTGTGTTTGGTGGCTCAGAACCATCAAAAAACGTTGAAATATAGTTCAAATTCAATAAAAATCGACAAAAATACAGTTTCTAGCTAAAATTTGATGGTTTCGTTGCACTTTCCGAGCCCGTTGGGTATCTGATTGGCTTAAAAGTACAAGAAAACACTTCAAAAGTGACGTTTCTGAAGAATTTTAACAGTTTTCTTGTATCTACGAACGCCAGAATGCATAAAATTGACCTAAACGTCTCCTTTTCCTATTCTGAGTCGATTCTGCATGCTTTAAGTGTGTTTGGTGGCTCAGAACCATCAAAAAACGTTGAAATATAGTTCAAATTCAATAAAAATCGACAAGAATACAGTTTCTAGCTAAAATTTGATGGTTTCGTTGCACTTTCCGAGCCCATAGGGTATCTGATTGGCTTAAAAGTACAAGAAAACACTTCAAAAGTGACGTTTCTGAAGAATTTTAACAGTTTTCTTGTATCTACGAACGCCAGAATGCATAAAATTGACCTAAACGTCTCCAGCCAATCAGATACCCTACGGGCTCGGAAAGTGCAACGAAACCATCAAATTTTAGCTAGAAACTGTATTTTTGTCGATTTTTATTGAATTTGAACTATATTTCAACGTTTTTTGATGGTTCTGAGCCACCAAACACACTTAAAGCATGCAGAATCGACTCAGAATAGGAAAAGGAGACGTTTAGGTCAATTTTATGCATTCTGGCGTTCGTAGATACAAGAAAACTGTTAAAATTCTTCAGAAACGTCACTTTTGAAGTGTTTTCTTGTACTTTTAAGCCAATCAGATACCCTACGGGCTCGGAAAGTGCAACGAAACCATCAAATTTTAGCTAGAAACTGTATTTTTGTCGATTTTTATTGAATTTGAACTATATTTCAACGTTTTTTGATGGTTCTGAGCCACCAAACACACTTAAAGCATGCAGAAACGACTCAGAATAGGAAAAGGAGACGTTTAGGTCAATTTTATGCATTCTGGCGTTCGTAGATACAAGAAAACTGTTAAAATTCTTCAGAAACGTCACTTTTGAAGTGTTTTCTTGTACTTTTAAGCCAATCAGATACCCTACGGGCTCGGAAAGTGCAACGAAACCATCAAATTTTAGCTAGAAACTGTATTTTTGTCGATTTTTATTGAATTTGAACTATATTTCAACGTTTTTTGATGGTTCTGAGCCACCAAACACACTTAAAGCATGCAGAATCGACTCAGAATTGGAAAAGGAGACGTTTAGGTCAATTTTATGCATTCTGGCGTTCGTAGATACAAGAAAACTGTTAAAATTCTTCAGAAACGTCACTTTTGAAGTGTTTTCTTGTACTTTTAAGCCAATCAGATACCCTACGGGCTCGGAAAGTGCAACGAAACCATCAAATTTTAGCTAGAAACTGTATTTTTGTCGATTTTTATTGAATTTGAACTATATTTCAACGTTTTTTGATGGTTCTGAGCCACCAAACACACTTAAAGCATGCAGAATCGACTCAGAATAGGAAAAGGAGACGTTTAGATCAATTTTATGCATTCTGGCGTTCGTAGATACAAGAAAACTGTTAAAATTCTTCAGAAACGTCACTTTTGAAGTGTTTTCTTGTACTTTTAAGCCAATCAGATACCCTACGGGCTCGGAAAGTGCAACGAAACCATCAAATTTTAGCTAGAAACTGTATTTTTGTCGATTTTTATTGAATTTGAACTATATTTCAACGTTTTTTGATGGTTCTGAGCCACCAAACACACTTAAAGCATGCAGAATCGACTCAGAATAGGAAAAGGAGACGTTTAGGTCAATTTTATGCATTCTGGCGTTCGTAGAAACAAGAAAACTGTTAAAATTCTTCAGAAACGTCACTTTTGAAGTGTTTTCTTGTACTTTTAAGCCAATCAGATACCCTACGGGCTCGGAAAGTGCAACGAAACCATCAAATTTTAGCTAGAAACTGTATTTTTGTCGATTTTTATTGAATTTGAACTATATTTCAACGTTTTTTGATGGTTCTGAGCCACCAAACACACTTAAAGCATGCAGAATCGACTCAGAATAGGAAAAGGAGACGTTTAGGTCAATTTTATGCATTCTGGCGTTCGTAGATACAAGAAAACTGTTAAAATTCTTCAGAAACGTCACTTTTGAAGTGTTTTCTTGTACTTTTAAGCCAATCAGATACCCTACGGGCTCGGAAAGTGCAACGAAACCATCAAATTTTAGCTAGAAACTGTATTTTTGTCGATTTTTATTGAATTTGAACTATATTTCAACGTTTTTTGATGGTTCTGAGCCACCAAACACACTTAAAGCATGCAGAATCGACTCAGAATAGGAAAAGGAGACGTTTAGGTCAATTTTATGCATTCTGGCGTTCGTAGATACAAGAAAACTGTTAAAATTCTTCAGAAACGTCACTTTTGAAGTGTTTTCTTGTACTTTTAGGCCAATCAGATACCCTACGGGCTCGGAAAGTGCAACGAAACCATCAAATTTTAGCTAGAAACTGTATTTTTGTCAATTTTTATTGAATTTGAACTATATTTTAACGTTTTTTGATGGTTCTGAGCCACCAAACACACTTAAAGCATGCAGAATCGACTCAGAATAGGAAAAGGAGACGTTTAGGTCAATTTTATGCATTCTGGCGTTCGTAGATACAAGAAAACTGTTAAAATTCTTCAGAAACGTCACTTTTGAAGTGTTTTCTTGTACTTTTAAGCCAATCAGATACCCTACGGGCTCGGAAAGTGCAACGAAACCATCAAATTTTAGCTAGAAACTGTATTTTTGTCGATTTTTATTGAATTTGAACTATATTTCAACGTTTTTTGATGGTTCTGAGCCACCAAACACACTTAAAGCATGCAGAATCGACTCAGAATAGGAAAAGGAGACGTTTAGGTCAATTTTATGCATTCTGGCGTTCGTAGATACAAGAAAACTGTTAAAATTCTTCAGAAACGTCACTTTTGAAGTGTTTTCTTGTACTTTTAAGCCAATCAGATACCCTACGGGCTCGGAAAGTGCAACGAAACCATCAAATTTTAGCTAGAAACTGTATTTTTGTCGATTTTTATTGAATTTGAACTATATTTCAACGTTTTTTGATGGTTCTGAGCCACCAAACACACTTAAAGCATGCAGAATCGACTCAGAATAGGAAAAGGAGACGTTTAGGTCAATTTTATGCATTCTGGCGTTCGTAGATACAAGAAAACTGTTAAAATTCTTCAGAAACGTCACTTTTGAAGTGTTTTCTTGTACTTTTAAGCCAATCAGATACCCTACGGGCTCGGAAAGTGCAACGAAACCATCAAATTTTAGCTAGAAACTGTATTTTTGTCGATTTTTATTGAATTTGAACTATATTTCAACGTTTTTTGATGATTCTGAGCCACCAAACACACTTAAAGCATGCAGAATCGACTCAGAATAGGAAAAGGAGACGTTAAGGTCAATTTTATGCATTCTGGCGTTCGTAGATACAAGAAAACTGTTAAAATTCTTCAGAAACGTCACTTTTGAAGTGTTTTCTTGTACTTTTAAGCCAATCAGATACCCTACGGGCTCGGAAAGTGCAACGAAACCATCAAATTTTAGCTAGAAACTGTATTTTTGTCGATTTTTATTGAATTTGAACTATATTTCAACGTTTTTTGATGGTTCTGAGCCACCAAACACACTTAAAGCATGCAGAATCGACTCAGAATAGGAAAAGGAGACGTTTAGGTCAATTTTATGCATTCTGGCGTTCGTAGATACAAGAAAACTGTTAAAATTCTTCAGAAACGTCACTTTTGAAGTGTTTTCTTGTACTTTTAAGCCAATCAGATACCCTACGGGCTCGGAAAGTGCAACGAAACCATCAAATTTTAGCTAGAAACTGTATTTTTGTCGATTTTTATTGAATTTGAACTATATTTCAACGTTTTTTGATGGTTCTGAGCCACCAAACACACTTAAAGCATGCAGAATCGACTCAGAATAGGAAAAGGAGACGTTTAGGTCAATTTTATGCATTCTGGCGTTCGTAGATACAAGAAAACTGTTAAAATTCTTCAGAAACGTCACTTTTGAAGTGTTTTCTTGTACTTTTAAGCCAATCAGATACCCTACGGGCTCGGAAAGTGCAACGAAACCATCAAATTTTAGCTAGAAACTGTATTTTTGTCGATTTTTATTGAATTTGAACTATATTTCAACGTTTTTTGATGGTTCTGAGCCACCAAACACACTTAAAGCATGCAGAATCGACTCAGAATAGGAAAAGGAGACGTTTAGGTCAATTTTATGCATTCTGGCGTTCGTAGATACAAGAAAACTGTTAAAATTCTTCAGAAACGTCACTTTTGAAGTGTTTTCTTGTACTTTTAAGCCAATCAGATACCCTACGGGCTCGGAAAGTGCAACGAAACCATCAAATTTTAGCTAGAAACTGTATTTTTGTCGATTTTTATTGAATTTGAACTATATTTCAACGTTTTTTGATGGTTCTGAGCCACCAAACACACTTAAAGCATGCAGAATCGACTCAGAATAGGAAAAGGAGACGTTTAGGTCAATTTTATGCATTCTGGCGTTCGTAGATACAAGAAAACTGTTAAAATTCTTCAGAAACGTCACTTTTGAAGTGTTTTCTTGTACTTTTAAGCCAATCAGATACCCTACGGGCTCGGAAAGTGCAACGAAACCATCAAATTTTAGCTAGAAACTGTATTTTTGTCGATTTTTATTGAATTTGAACTATATTTCAACGTTTTTTGATGGTTCTGAGCCACCAAACACACTTAAAGCATGCAGAATCGACTCAGAATAGGAAAAGGAGACGTTTAGGTCAATTTTATGCATTCTGGCGTTCGTAGATACAAGAAAACTGTTAAAATTCTTCAGAAACGTCACTTTTGAAGTGTTTTCTTGTACTTTTAAGCCAATCAGATACCCTACGGGCTCGGAAAGTGCAACGAAACCATCAAATTTTAGCTAGAAACTGTATTTTTGTCGATTTTTATTGAATTTGAACTATATTTCAACGTTTTTTGATGGTTCTGAGCCACCAAACACACTTAAAGCATGCAGAATCGACTCAGAATAGGAAAAGGAGACGTTTAGGTCAATTTTATGCATTCTGGCGTTCGTAGATACAAGAAAACTGTTAAAATTCTTCAGAAACGTCACTTTTGAAGTGTTTTCTTGTACTTTTAAGCCAATCAGATACCCTACGGGCTCGGAAAGTGCAACGAAACCATCAAATTTTAGCTAGAAACTGTATTTTTGTCGATTTTTATTGAATTTGAACTATATTTCAACGTTTTTTGATGGTTCTGAGCCACCAAACACACTTAAAGCATGCAGAATCGACTCAGAATAGAAAAAGGAGACGTTTAGGTCAATTTTATGCATTCTGGCGTTCGTAGATACAAGAAAACTGTTAAAATTCTTCAGAAACGTCACTTTTGAAGTGTTTTCTTGTACTTTTAAGCCAATCAGATACCCTACGGGCTCGGAAAGTGCAACGAAACCATCAAATTTTAGCTAGAAACTGTATTTTTGTCGATTTTTATTGAATTTGAACTATATTTCAACGTTTTTGATGGTTCTGAGCCACCAAACACACTTAAAGCATGCAGAATCGACTCAGAATAGGAAAAGGAGACGTTTAGGTCAATTTTATGCATTCTGGCGTTCGTAGATACAAGAAAACTGTTAAAATTCTTCAGAAACGTCACTTTTGAAGTGTTTTCTTGTACTTTTAAGCCAATCAGATACCCTACGGGCTCGGAAAGTGCAACGAAACCATCAAATTTTAGCTAGAAACTGTATTTTTGTCGATTTTTATTGAATTTGAACTATATTTCAACGTTTTTTGATGGTTCTGAGCCACCAAACACACTTAAAGCATGCAGAATCGACTCAGAATACGAAAAGGAGACGTTTAGGTCAATTTTATGCATTCTGGCGTTCGTAGATACAAGAAAACTGTTAAAATTCTTCAGAAACGTCACTTTTGAAGTGTTTTCTTGTACTTTTAAGCCAATCAGATACCCTACGGGCTCGGAAAGTGCAACGAAACCATCAAATTTTAGCTAGAAACTGTATTTTTGTCGATTTTTATTGAATTTGAACTATATTTCAAAGTTTTTTGATGGTTCTGAGCCACCAAACACACTTAAAGCATGCAGAATCGACTCAGAATAGGAAAAGGAGACGTTTAGGTCAATTTTATGCATTCTGGCGTTCGTAGATACAGGAAAACTGTTAAAATTCTTCAGAAACGTCACTTTTGAAGTGTTTTCTTGTACTTTTAAGCCAATCAGATACCCTACGGGCTCGGAAAGTGCAACGAAACCATCAAATTTTAGCTAGAAACTGTATTTTTGTCGATTTTTATTGAATTTGAACTATATTTCAACGTTTTTTGATGGTTCTGAGCCACCAAACACACTTAAAGCATGCAGAATCGACTCAGAATAGGAAAAGGAGACGTTTAGGTCAATTTTATGCATTCTGGCGTTCGTAGATACAAGAAAACTGTTAAAATTCTTCAGAAACGTCACTTTTGAAGTGTTTTCTTGTACTTTTAAGCCAATCAGATACCCTACGGGCTCGGAAAGTGCAACGAAACCATCAAATTTTAGCTAGAAACTGTATTTTTGTCGATTTTTATTGAATTTGAACTATATTTCAACGTTTTTTGATGGTTCTGAGCCACCAAACACACTTAAAGCATGCAGAATCGACTCAGAATAGGAAAAGGAGACGTTTAGGTCAATTTTATGCATTCTGGCGTTCGTAGATACAAGAAAACTGTTAAAATTCTTCAGAAACGTTACTTTTGAAGTGTTTTCTTGTACTTTTAAGCCAATCAGATACCCTACGGGCTCGGAAAGTGCAACGAAACCATCAAATTTTAGCTAGAAACTGTATTTTTGTCGATTTTTATTGAATTTGAACTATATTTCAACGTTTTTTGATGGTTCTGAGCCACCAAACACACTTAAAGCATGCAGAATCGACTCAGAATAGGAAAAGGAGACGTTTAGGTCAATTTTATGCATTCTGGCGTTCGTAGATACAAGAAAACTGTTAAAATTCTTCAGAAACGTCACTTTTGAAGTGTTTTCTTGTACTTTTAAGCCAATCAGATACCCTACGGGCTCGGAAAGTGCAACGAAACCATCAAATTTTAGCTAGAAACTGTATTTTTGTCGATTTTTATTGAATTTGAACTATATTTCAACGTTTTTTGATGGTTCTGAGCCACCAAACACACTTAAAGCATGCAGAATCGACTCAGAATAGGAAAAGGAGACGTTTAGGTCAATTTTATGCATTCTGGCGTTCGTAGATACAAGAAAACAGTTAAAATTCTTCAGAAACGTCACTTTTGAAGTGTTTTCTTGTACTTTTAAGCCAATCAGATACCCTACGGGCTCGGAAAGTGCAACGAAACCAACAAATTTTAGCTAGAAACTGTATTTTTGTCGATTTTTATTGAATTTCAACTATATTTCAAAGTTTTTTGATGGTTCTGAGCCACCAAACACACTTAAAGCATGCAGAATCGACTCAGAATAGGAAAAGGAGACGTTTAGGTCAATTTTATGCATTCTGGCGTTCGTAGATACAAGAAAACTGTTAAAATTCTTCAGAAACGTCACTTTTGAAGTGTTTTCTTGTACTTTTAAGCCAATCAGATACCCTACGGGCTCGGAAAGTGCAACGAAACCATCAAATTTTAGCTAGAAACTGTATTTTTGTCGATTTTTATTGAATTTGAACTATATTTCAACGTTTTTTGATGGTTCTGAGCCACCAAACACACTTAAAGCATGCAGAATCGACTCAGAATAGGAAAAGGAGACGTTTAGGTCAATTTTATCCATTCTGGCGTTCGTAGATACAAGAAAACTGTTAAAATTCTTCAGAAACGTCACTTTTGAAGTGTTTTCTTGTACTTTTAAGCCAATCAGATACCCTACGGGCTCGGAAAGTGCAACGAAACCATCAAATTTTAGCTAGAAACTGTATTTTTGTCGATTTTTATTGAATTTGAACTATATTTCAACGTTTTTTGATGGTTCTGAGCCACCAAACACACTTAAAGCATGCAGAATCGACTCAGAATAGGAAAAGGAGACGTTTAGGTCAATTTTATGCATTCTGGCGTTCGTAGATACAAGAAAACTGTTAAAATTCTTCAGAAACGTGACTTTTGAAGTGTTTTCTTGTACTTTTAAGCCAATCAGATACCCAACGGGCTCGGAAAGTGCAACGAAACCATCAAATTTTAGCTAGAAACTGTATTTTTGTCGATTTTTATTGAATTTGAACTATATTTCAACGTTTTTTGATGGTTCTGAGCCACCAAACACACTTAAAGCATGCAGAATCGACTCAGAATAGGAAAAGGGAGACGTTTAGGTCAATTTTATGCATTCTGGCGTTCGTAGATACAAGAAAACTGTTAAAATTCTTCAGAAACGTCACTTTTGAAGTGTTTTCTTGTACTTTTAAGCCAATCAGATACACTACGGGCTCGGAAAGTGCAACGAAACCATCAAATTTTAGCTAGAAACTGTATTTTTGTCGATTTTTATTGAATTTGAACTATATTTCAAAGTTTTTTGATGGTTCTGAGCCACCAAACACACTTAAAGCATGCAGAATCGACTCAGAATAGGAAAAGGAGACGTTTAGGTCAATTTTATGCATTCTGGCGTTCGTAGATACAAGAAAACTGTTAAAATTCTTCAGAAACGTCACTTTTGAAGTGTTTTCTTGTACTTTTAAGCCAATCAGATACCCTACGGGCTCGGAAAGTGCAACGAAACCATCAAATTTTAGCTAGAAACTGTATTTTTGTCGATTTTTATTGAATTTGAACTATATTTCAACGTTTTTTGATGGTTCTGAGCCACCAAACACACTTAAAGCATGCAGAATCGACTCAGAATAGGAAAAGGAGACGTTTAGGTCAATTTTATGCGTTCTGGCGTTCGTAGATACAAGAAAACTGTTAAAATTCTTCAGAAACGTCACTTTTGAAGTGTTTTCTTGTACTTTTAAGCCAATCAGATACCCTACGGGCTCGGAAAGTGCAACGAAACCATCAAATTTTAGCTAGAAACTGTATTTTTGTCGATTTTTATTGAATTTGAACTATATTTCAACGTTTTTTGATGGTTCTGAGCCACCAAACACACTTAAAGCATGCAGAATCGACTCAGAATAGGAAAAGGAGACGTTTAGGTCAATTTTATGCATTCTGGCGTTCGTAGATACAAGAAAACTGTTAAAATTCTTCAGAAACGTCACTTTTGAAGTGTTTTCTTGTACTTTTAAGCCAATCAGATACCCTACGGGCTCGGAAAGTGCAACGAAACCATCAAATTTTAGCTAGAAACTGTATTTTTGTCGATTTTTATTGAATTTGAACTATATTTCAACGTTTTTTTGATGGTTCTGAGCCACCAAACACACTTAAAGCATGCAGAATCGACTCAGAATAGGAAAAGGAGACGTTTAGGTCAATTTTATGCATTCTGGCGTTCGTAGATACAAGAAAACTGTTAAAATTCTTCAGAAACGTCACTTCTGAAGTGTTTTCTTGTACTTTTAAGCCAATCAGATACCCTACGGGCTCGGAAAGTGCAACGAAACCATCAAATTTTAGCTAGAAACTGTATTTTTGTCGATTTTTATTGAATTTGAACTATATTTCAACGTTTTTTGATGGTTCTGAGCCACCAAACACACTTAAAGCATGCAGAATCGACTCAGAATAGGAAAAGGAGACGTTTAGGTCAATTTTATGCATTCTGGCGTTCGTAGATACAAGAAAACTGTTAAAATTCTTCAGAAACGTCACTTTTGAAGTGTTTTCTTGTACTTTTAAGCCAATCAGATACCCTACGGGCTCGGAAAGTGCAACGAAACCATCAAATTTTAGCTAGAAACTGTATTTTTGTCGATTTTTATTGAATTTGAACTATATTTCAACGTTTTTTGATGGTTCTGAGCCACCAAACACACTTAAAGCATGCAGAATCGACTCAGAATAGGAAAAGGAGACGTTTAGGTCAATTTTATGCATTCTGGCGTTCGTAGATACAAGAAAACTGTTAAAATTCTTCAGAAACGTCACTTTTGAAGTGTTTTCTTGTACTTTTAAGCCAATCAGATACCCTACGGGCTCGGAAAGTGCAACGAAACCATCAAATTTTAGCTAGAAACTGTATTTTTGTCGATTTTTATTGAATTTGAACTATATTTCAACGTTTTTTGATGGTTCTGAGCCACCAAACACACTTAAAGCATGCAGAATCGACTCAGAATAGGAAAAGGAGACGTTTAGGTCAATTTTATGCATTCTGGCGTTCGTAGATACAAGAAAACTGTTAAAATTCTTCAGAAACGTCACTTTTGAAGTGTTTTCTTGTACTTTTAAGCCAATCAGACACCCTACGGGCTCGGAAAGTGCAACGAAACCATCAAATTTTAGCTAGAAACTGTATTTTTGTCGATTTTTATTGAATTTGAACTATATTTCAACGTTTTTTGATGGTTCTGAGCCACCAAACACACTTAAAGCATGCAGAATCGACTCAGAATAGGAAAAGGAGACGTTTAGGTCAATTTTATGCATTCTGGCGTTCGTAGATACAAGAAAACTGTTAAAATTCTTCAGAAACGTCACTTTTGAAGTGTTTTCTTGTACTTTTAAGCCAATCAGATACCCTACGGGCTCGGAAAGTGCAACGAAACCATCAAATTTTAGCTAGAAACTGTATTTTTGTCGATTTTTATTGAATTTGAACTATATTTCAACGTTTTTTGATGGTTCTGAGCCACCAAACACACTTAAAGCATGCAGAAACGACTCAGAATAGGAAAAGGAGACGTTTAGGTCAATTTTATGCATTCTGGCGTTCGTAGATACAAGAAAACTGTTAAAATTCTTCAGAAACGTCACTTTTGAAGTGTTTTCTTGTACTTTTAAGCCAATCAGATACCCTACGGGCTCGGAAAGTGCAACGAAACCATCAAATTTTAGCTAGAAACTGTATTTTTGTCGATTTTTATTGAATTTGAACTATATTTCAACGTTTTTTGATGGTTCTGAGCCACCAAACACACTTAAAGCATGCAGAATCGACTCAGAATTGGAAAAGGAGACGTTTAGGTCAATTTTATGCATTCTGGCGTTCGTAGATACAAGAAAACTGTTAAAATTCTTCAGAAACGTCACTTTTGAAGTGTTTTCTTGTACTTTTAAGCCAATCAGATACCCTACGGGCTCGGAAAGTGCAACGAAACCATCAAATTTTAGCTAGAAACTGTATTTTTGTCGATTTTTATTGAATTTGAACTATATTTCAACGTTTTTTGATGGTTCTGAGCCACCAAACACACTTAAAGCATGCAGAATCGACTCAGAATAGGAAAAGGAGACGTTTAGGTCAATTTTATGCATTCTGGCGTTCGTAGATACAAGAAAACTGTTAAAATTCTTCAGAAACGTCACTTTTGAAGTGTTTTCTTGTACTTTTAAGCCAATCAGATACCCTACGGGCTCGGAAAGTGCAACGAAACCATCAAATTTTAGCTAGAAACTGTATTTTTGTCGATTTTTATTGAATTTGAACTATATTTCAACGTTTTTTGATGGTTCTGAGCCACCAAACACACTTAAAGCATGCAGAAACGACTCTGAATACTAAAAGGAGACGTTTAGGTCAATTTTATGCATTCTGGCGTTCGTAGATACAAGAAAACTGTTAAAATTCTTCAGAAACGTCACTTTTGAAGTGTTTTCTTGTACTTTTAAGCCAATCAGATACCCTACGGGCTCGGAAAGTGCAACGAAACCATCAAATTTTAGCTAGAAACTGTATTTTTGTCGATTTTTATTGAATTTGAACTGTATTTCAACGTTTTTTGATGGTTCTGAGCCACCAAACACACTTAAAGCATGCAGAATCGACTCAGAATAGGAAAAGGAGACGTTTAGGTCAATTTTATGCATTCTGGCGTTCGTAGATACAAGAAAACTGTTAAAATTCTTCAGAAACGTCACTTTTGAAGTGTTTTCTTGTACTTTTAAGCCAATCAGATACCCTACGGGCTCGGAAAGTGCAACGAAACCATCAAATTTTAGCTAGAAACTGTATTTTTGTCGATTTTTATTGAATTTGAACTATATTTCAACGTTTTTTGATGGTTCTGAGCCACCAAACACACTTAAAGCATGCAGAATCGACTCAGAATAGGAAAAGGAGACGTTTAGATCAATTTTATGCATTCTGGCGTTCGTAGATACAAGAAAACTGTTAAAATTCTTCAGAAACGTCACTTTTGAAGTGTTTTCTTGTACTTTTAAGCCAATCAGATACCCTACGGGCTCGGAAAGTGCAACGAAACCATCAAATTTTAGCTAGAAACTGTATTTTTGTCGATTTTTATTGAATTTGAACTATATTTCAACGTTTTTTGATGGTTCTGAGCCACCAAACACACTTAAAGCATGCAGAATCGACTCAGAATAGGAAAAGGAGACGTTTAGGTCAATTTTATGCATTCTGGCGTTCGTAGATACAAGAAAACTGTTAAAATTCTTCAGAAACGTCACTTTTGAAGTGTTTTCTTGTACTTTTAAGCCAATCAGATACCCTACGGGCTCGGAAAGTGCAACGAAACCATCAAATTTTAGCTAGAAACTGTATTTTTGTCGATTTTTATTGAATTTGAACTATATTTCAACGTTTTTTGATGGTTCTGAGCCACCAAACACACTTAAAGCATGCAGAATCGACTCAGAATAGGAAAAGGAGACGTTTAGGTCAATTTTATGCATTCTGGCGTTCGTAGATACAAGAAAACTGTTAAAATTCTTCAGAAACGTCACTTTTGAAGTGTTTTCTTGTACTTTTAAGCCAATCAGATACCCTACGGGCTCGGAAAGTGCAACGAAACCATCAAATTTTAGCTAGAAACTGTATTTTTGTCGATTTTTATTGAATTTGAACTATATTTCAACGTTTTTTGATGGTTCTGAGCCACCAAACACACTTAAAGCATGCAGAATCGACTCAGAATAGGAAAAGGAGACGTTTAGGTCAATTTTATGCATTCTGGCGTTCGTAGATACAAGAAAACTGTTAAAATTCTTCAGAAACGTCACTTTTGAAGTGTTTTCTTGTACTTTTAAGCCAATCAGATACCCTACGGGCTCGGAAAGTGCAACGAAACCATCAAATTTTAGCTAGAAACTGTATTTTTGTCGATTTTTATTGAATTTGAACTATATTTCAACGTTTTTTGATGGTTCTGAGCCACCAAACACACTTAAAGCATGCAGAATCGACTCAGAATAGAAAAGGAGACGTTTAGGTCAATTTTATGCATTCTGGCGTTCGTAGATACAAGAAAACTGTAAAAATTCTTCAGAAACGTCACTTTTGAAGTGTTTTCTTGTACTTTTAAGCCAATCAGATACCCTACGGGCTCGGAAAGTGCAACGAAACCATCAAATTTTAGCTAGAAACTGTATTTTTGTCGATTTTTATTGAATTTGAACTATATTTCAACGTTTTTTGATGGTTCTGAGCCACCAAACACACTTAAAGCATGCAGAATCGACTCAGAATAGGAAAAGGAGACGTTTAGGTCAATTTTATGCATTCTGGCGTTCGTAGATACAAGAAAACTGTTAAAATTCTTCAGAAACGTCACTTTTGAAGTGTTTTCTTGTAATTTTAAGCCAATCAGATACCCTACGGGCTCGGAAAGTGCAACGAAACCATCAAATTTTAGCTAGAAACTGTATTTTTGTCGATTTTTATTGAATTTGAACTATATTTCAACGTTTTTTGATGGTTCTGAGCCACCAAACACACTTAAAGCATGCAGAATCGACTCAGAATAGGAAAAGGAGACGTTTAGGTCAATTTTATGCATTCTGGCGTTCGTAGATACAAGAAAACTGTTAAAATTCTTCAGAAACGTCACTTCTGAAGTGTTTTCTTGTACTTTTAAGCCAATCAGATACCCAACGGGCTCGGAAAGTGCAACGAAACCATCAAATTTTAGCTAGAAACTGTATTTTTGTCGATTTTTATTGAATTTGAACTATATTTCAACGTTTTTTGATGGTTCTGAGCCACCAAACACACTTAAAGCATGCAGAATCGACTCAGAATAGGAAAAGGTGACGTTTAGGTCAATTTTATGCATTCTGGCGTTCGTAGATACAAGAAAACTGTTAAAATTCTTCAGAAACGTCACTTTTGAAGTGTTTTCTTGTACTTTTAAGCCAATCAGATACCCTACGGGCTCGGAAAGTGCAACGAAACCATCAAATTTTAGCTAGAAACTGTATTTTTGCCGATTTTTATTGAATTTGAACTATATTTCAACGTTTTTTGATGGTTCTGAGCCACCAAACACACTTAAAGCATGCAGAATCGACTCAGAATAGGAAAAGGAGACGTTTAGGTCAATTTTATGCATTCTGACGTTCGTAGATACAAGAAAACTGTTAAAATTCTTCAGAAACGTCACTTTTGAAGTGTTTTCTTGTACTTTTAAGCCAATCAGATACCCTACGGGCTCGGAAAGTGCAACGAAACCATCAAATTTTAGCTAGAAACTGTATTTTTGTCGATTTTTATTGAATTTGAACTATATTTCAACGTTTTTTGATGGTTCTGAGCCACCAAACACACTTAAAGCATGCAGAATCGACTCAGAATAGGAAAAGGAGACGTTTAAGTCAATTTTATGCATTCTGGCGTTCGTAGATACAAGAAAACTGTTAAAATTCTTCAGAAACGTCACTTTTGAAGTGTTTTCTTGTACTTTTAAGCCAATCAGATACCCTACGGGCTCGGAAAGTGCAACGAAACCATCAAATTTTAGCTAGAAACTGTATTTTTGTCGATTTTTATTGAATTTGAACTATATTTCAACGTTTTTTGATGGTTCTGAGCCACCAAACACACTTAAAGCATGCAGAATCGACTCAGAATAGGAAAAGGAGACGTTTAGATCAATTTTATGCATTCTGGCGTTCGTAGATACAAGAAAACTGTTAAAATTCTTCAGAAACGTCACTTTTGAAGTGTTTTCTTGTCCTTTTAAGCCAATCAGATAACCTACGGGCTCGGAAAGTGCAACGAAACCATCAAATTTTAGCTAGAAACTGTATTTTTGTCGATTTTTATTGAATTTGAACTATATTTCAACGTTTTTTGATGGTTCTGAGCCACCAAACACACTTAAAGCATGCAGAATCGACTCAGAATAGGAAAAGGAGACGTTTAGGTCAATTTTATGCATTCTGGCGTTCGTAGATACAAGAAAACTGTTAAAATTCTTCAGAAACGTCACTTTTGAAGTGTTTTCTTGTACTTTTAAGCCAATCAGATACCCTACGGGCTCGGAAAGTGCAACGAAACCATCAAATTTTAGCTAGAAACTGTATTTTTGTCGATTTTTATTGAATTTGAACTATATTTCAACGTTTTTTGATGGTTCTGAGCCACCAAACACACTTAAAGCATGCAGAATCGACTCAGAATAGGAAAAGGAGACGTTTAGGTCAATTTTATGCATTCTGGCGTTCGTAGATACAAGAAAACTGTTAAAATTCTTCAGAAACGTCACTTTTGAAGCGTTTTCTTGTACTTTTAAGCCAATCAGATACCCCACGGGCTCGGAAAGTGCAACGAAACCATCTAATTTTAGCTAGAAACTGTATTTTTGTCGATTTTTATTGAATTTGAACTATATTTCAACGTTTTTTGATGGTTCTGAGCCACCAAACACACTTAAAGCATGCAGAATCGACTCAGAATAGGAAAAGGAGACGTTTAGGTCAATTTTATGCATTCTGGCGTTCGTAGATACAAGAAAACTGTTAAAATTCTTCAGAAACGTCACTTTTGAAGTGTTTTCTTGTACTTTTAAGCCAATCAGATACCCTACGGGCTCGGAAAGTGCAACGAAACCATCAAATTTTAGCTAGAAACTGTATTTTTGTCGATTTTTATTGAATTTGAACTATATTTCAACGTTTTTTGATGGTTCTGAGCCACCAAACACACTTAAAGCATGCAGAATCGACTCAGAATAGGAAAAGGAGACGTTTAGGTCAATTTTATGCATTCTGGCGTTCGTAGATACAAGAAAACTGTTAAAATTCTTCAGAAACGTCACTTCTGAAGTGTTTTCTTGTACTTTTAAGCCAATCAGATACCCTACGGGCTCGGAAAGTGCAAACTGTATTTTTGTCGATTTTTATTGAATTTGAACTATATTTCAACGTTTTTTGATGGTTCTGAGCCACCAAACACACTTAAAGCATGCAGAATCGACTCAGAATAGGAAAAGGAGACGTTTAGGTCAATTTTATGCATTCTGGCGTTCGTAGATACAAGAAAACTGTTAAAATTCTTCAGAAACGTCACTTTTGAAGTGTTTTCTTGTACTTTTAAGCCAATCAGATACCCTACGGGCTCGGAAAGTGCAACGAAACCATCAAATTTTAGCTAGAAACTGTATTTTTGTCGATTTTTATTGAATTTGAACTATATTTCAACGTTTTTTGATGGTTCTGAGCCACCAAACACACTTAAAGCATGCAGAATCGACTCAGAATAGGAAAAGGAGACGTTTAGGTCAATTTTATGCATTCTGGCGTTCGTAGATACAAGAAAACTGTTAAAATTCTTCAGAAACGTCACTTTTGAAGTGTTTTCTTGTACTTTTAAGCCAATCAGATACCCTACGGGCTCGGAAAGTGCAACGAAACCATCAAATTTTAGCTAGAAACTGTATTTTTGTCGATTTTTATTGAATTTGAACTATATTTCAACGTTTTTTGATGGTTCTGAGCCACCAAACACACTTAAAGCATGCAGAATCGACTCAGAATAGGAAAAGGAGACGTTTAGGTCAATTTTATGCATTCTGGCGTTCGTAGATACAAGAAAACTGTTAAAATTCTTCAGAAACGTCACTTTTGAAGTGTTTTCTTGTACTTTTAAGCCAATCAGATACCCTACGGGCACGGAAAGTGCAACGAAACCATCAAATTTTAGCTAGAAACTGTATTTTTGTCGATTTTTATTGAATTTGAACTATATTTCAACGTTTTTTGATGGTTCTGAGCCACCAAACACACTTAAAGCATGCAGAATCGACTCAGAATAGGAAAAGGAGACGTTTAGGTCAATTTTATGCATTCTGGCCTTCGTAGATACAAGAAAACTGTTAAAATTCTTCAGAAACGTCACTTTTGAAGTGTTTTCTTGTACTTTTAAGCCAATCAGATACCCTACGGGCTCGGAAAGTGCAACGAAACCATCAAATTTTAGCTAGAAACTGTATTTTTGACGATTTTTATTGAATTTGAACTATATTTCAACGTTTTTTGATGGTTCTGAGCCACCAAACACACTTAAAGCATGCAGAATCGACTCAGAATAGGAAAAGGAGACGTTTAGGTCAATTTTATGCATTCTGGCGTTCGTAGATACAAGAAAACTGTTAAAATTCTTCAGAAACGTCTCTTTTGAAGTGTTTTCTTGTACTTTTAAGCCAATCAGATACCCTACGGGCTCGGAAAGTGCAACGAAACCATCAAATTTTAGCTAGAAACTGTACTTTTGTCGATTTTTATTGAATTTGAACTATATTTCAACGTTTTTTGATGGTTCTGAGCCACCAAACACACTTAAAGCATGCAGAATCGACTCAGAATAGGAAAAGGAGACGTTTAGGGTCAATTTTATGCATTCTGGCGTTCGTAGATACAAGAAAACTGTTAAAATTCTTCAGAAACGTCACTTTTGAAGTGTTTTCTTGTACTTTTAGCCCAATCAGATACCCAACGGGCTCGGAAAGTGCAACGAAACTATCAAATTTTAGCTAGAAACTGTATTTTTGTCGATTTTTATTGAATTTGAACTATATTTCAAAGTTTTTTGATGGTTCTGAGCCACCAAACACACTTAAAGCATGCAGAATCGACTCAGAATAGGAAAAGGAGACGTTTAGATCAATTTTATGCATTCTGGCGTTCGTAGATACAAGAAAACTGTTAAAATTCTTCAGAAACGTCACTTTTGAAGTGTTTTCTTGTCCTTTTAAGCCAATCAGATAACCTACGGGCTCGGAAAGTGCAACGAAACCATCAAATTTTAGCTAGAAACTGTATTTTTGTCGATTTTTATTGAATTTGAACTATATTTCAACGTTTTTTGATGGTTCTGAGCCACCAAACACACTTAAAGCATGCAGAATCGACTCAGAATAGGAAAAGGAGACGTTTAGGTCAATTTTATGCATTCTGGCGTTCGTAGATACAAGAAAACTGTTAAAATTCTTCAGAAACGTCACTTTTGAAGTGTTTTCTTGTACTTTTAAGCCAATCAGATACCCTACGGGCTCGGAAAGTGCAACGAAACCATCAAATTTTAGCTAGAAACTGTATTTTTGTCGATTTTTATTGAATTTGAACTATATTTCAACGTTTTTTGATGGTTCTGAGCCACCAAACACACTTAAAGCATGCAGAATCGACTCAGAATAGGAAAAGGAGACGTTTAGGTCAATTTTATGCATTCTGGCGTTCGTAGATACAAGAAAACTGTTAAAATTCTTCAGAAACGTCACTTTGGAAGCGTTTTCTTGTACTTTTAAGCCAATCAGATACCCACGGGCTCGGAAAGTGCAACGAAACCATCTAATTTTAGCTAGAAACTGTATTTTTGTCGATTTTTATTGAATTTGAACTATATTTCAACGTTTTTTGATGGTTCTGAGCCACCAAACACACTTAAAGCATGCAGAATCGACTCAGAATAGGAAAAGGAGACGTTTAGGTCAATTTTATGCATTCTGGCGTTCGTAGATACAAGAAAACTGTTAAAATTCTTCAGAAACGTCACTTTTGAAGTGTTTTCTTGTACTTTTAAGCCAATCAGATACCCTACGGGCTCGGAAAGTGCAACGAAACCATCAAATTTTAGCTAGAAACTGTATTTTTGTCGATTTTTATTGAATTTGAACTATATTTCAACGTTTTTTGATGGTTCTGAGCCACCAAACACACTTAAAGCATGCAGAATCGACTCAGAATAGGAAAAGGAGACGTTTAGGTCAATTTTATGCATTCTGGCGTTCGTAGATACAAGAAAACTGTTAAAATTCTTCAGAAACGTCACTTCTGAAGTGTTTTCTTGTACTTTTAAGCCAATCAGATACCCTACGGGCTCGGAAAGTGCAAACTGTATTTTTGTCGATTTTTATTGAATTTGAACTATATTTCAACGTTTTTTGATGGTTCTGAGCCACCAAACACACTTAAAGCATGCAGAATCGACTCAGAATAGGAAAAGGAGACGTTTAGGTCAATTTTATGCATTCTGGCGTTCGTAGATACAAGAAAACTGTTAAAATTCTTCAGAAACGTCACTTTTGAAGTGTTTTCTTGTACTTTTAAGCCAATCAGATACCCTACGGGCTCGGAAAGTGCAACGAAACCATCAAATTTTAGCTAGAAACTGTATTTTTGTCGATTTTTATTGAATTTGAACTATATTTCAACGTTTTTTGATGGTTCTGAGCCACCAAACACACTTAAAGCATGCAGAATCGACTCAGAATAGGAAAAGGAGACGTTTAGGTCAATTTTATGCATTCTGGCGTTCGTAGATACAAGAAAACTGTTAAAATTCTTCAGAAACGTCACTTTTGAAGTGTTTTCTTGTACTTTTAAGCCAATCAGATACCCTACGGGCTCGGAAAGTGCAACGAAACCATCAAATTTTAGCTAGAAACTGTATTTTTGTCGATTTTTATTGAATTTGAACTATATTTCAACGTTTTTTGATGGTTCTGAGCCACCAAACACACTTAAAGCATGCAGAATCGACTCAGAATAGGAAAAGGAGACGTTTAGGTCAATTTTATGCATTCTGGCGTTCGTAGATACAAGAAAACTGTTAAAATTCTTCAGAAACGTCACTTTTGAAGTGTTTTCTTGTACTTTTAAGCCAATCAGATACCCTACGGGCACGGAAAGTGCAACGAAACCATCAAATTTTAGCTAGAAACTGTATTTTTGTCGATTTTTATTGAATTTGAACTATATTTCAACGTTTTTTGATGGTTCTGAGCCACCAAACACACTTAAAGCATGCAGAATCGACTCAGAATAGGAAAAGGAGACGTTTAGGTCAATTTTATGCATTCTGGCCTTCGTAGATACAAGAAAACTGTTAAAATTCTTCAGAAACGTCACTTTTGAAGTGTTTTCTTGTACTTTTAAGCCAATCAGATACCCTACGGGCTCGGAAAGTGCAACGAAACCATCAAATTTTAGCTAGAAACTGTATTTTTGTCGATTTTTATTGAATTTGAACTATATTTCAACGTTTTTTGATGGTTCTGAGCCACCAAACACACTTAAAGCATGCAGAATCGACTCAGAATAGGAAAAGGAGACGTTTAGGTCAATTTTATGCATTCTGGCGTTCGTAGATACAAGAAAACTGTTAAAATTCTTCAGAAACGTCTCTTTTGAAGTGTTTTCTTGTACTTTTAAGCCAATCAGATACCCTACGGGCTCGGAAAGTGCAACGAAACCATCAAATTTTAGCTAGAAACTGTATTTTTGTCGATTTTTATTGAATTTGAACTATATTTCAACGTTTTTTGATGGTTCTGAGCCACCAAACACACTTAAAGCATGCAGAATCGACTCAGAATAGGAAAAGGAGACGTTTAGGTCAATTTTATGCATTCTGGCGTTCGTAGATACAAGAAAACTGTTAAAATTCTTCAGAAACGTCACTTTTGAAGTGTTTTCTTGTACTTTTAGCCCAATCAGATACCCAACGGGCTCGGAAAGTGCAACGAAACTATCAAATTTTAGCTAGAAACTGTATTTTTGTCGATTTTTATTGAATTTGAACTATATTTCAACGTTTTTTGATGGTTCTGAGCCACCAAACACACTTAAAGCATGCAGAATCGACTCAGAATAGGAAAAGGAGACGTTTAGGTCAATTTTATGCATTCTGGCGTTCGTAGATACAAGAAAACTGTTAAAATTCTTCAGAAACGTCACTTTTGAAGTGTTTTCTTGTACTTTTAAGCCAATCAGATACCCTACGGGCTCGGAAAGTGCAACGAAACCATCAAATTTTAGCTAGAAACTGTATTTTTGTCGATTTTTATTGAATTTGAACTATATTTCAACGTTTTTTGATGGTTCTGAGCCACCAAACACACTTAAAGCATGCAGAATCGACTCAGAATAGGAAAAGGAGACGTTTAGGTCAATTTTATGCATTCTGGCGTTCGTAGATACAAGAAAACTGTTAAAATTCTTCAGAAACGTCACTTTTGAAGTGTTTTCTTGTACTTTTAGGCCAATCAGATACCCTACGGGCTCGGAAAGTGCAACGAAACCATCAAATTTTAGCTAGAAACTGTATTTTTGTCAATTTTTATTGAATTTGAACTATATTTCAACGTTTTTTGATGGTTCTGAGCCACCAAACACACTTAAAGCATGCAGAATCGACTCAGAATAGGAAAAGGAGACGTTTAGGTCAATTTTATGCATTCTGGCGTTCGTAGATACAAGAAAACTGTTAAAATTCTTCAGAAACGTCACTTTTGAAGTGTTTTCTTGTACTTTTAAGCCAATCAGATACCCTACGGGCTCGGAAAGTGCAACGAAACCATCAAATTTTAACTAGAAACTGTATTTTTGTCGATTTTTATTGAATTTGAACTATATTTCAACGTTTTTTGATGGTTCTGAGCCACCAAACACACTTAAAGCATGCAGAATCGACTCAGAATAGGAAAAGGAGACGTTTAGGTCAATTTTATGCATTCTGGCGTTCGTAGATACAAGAAAACTGTTAAAATTCTTCAGAAACGTCACTTTTGAAGTGTTTTCTTGTACTTTTAAGCCAATCAGATACCCTACGGGCTCGGAAAGTGCAACGAAACCATCAAATTTTAGCTAGAAACTGTATTTTTGTCGATTTTTATTGAATTTGAACTATATTTCAACGTTTTTTGATGGTTCTGAGCCACCAAACACACTTAAAGCATGCAGAATCGACTCAGAATAGGAAAAGGAGACGTTTAGGTCAAATTTATGCATTCTGGCGTTCGTAGATACAAGAAAACTGTTAAAATTCTTCAGAAACGTCACTTTTGAAGTGTTTTCTTGTACTTTTAAGCCAATCAGATACCCTACGGGCTCGGAAAGTGCAACGAAACCATCAAATTTTAGCTAGAAACTGTATTTTTGTCGATTTTTATTGAATTTGAACTATATTTCAACGTTTTTTGATGATTCTGAGCCACCAAACACACTTAAAGCATGCAGAATCGACTCAGAATAGGAAAAGGAGACGTTAAGGTCAATTTTATGCATTCTGGCGTTCGTAGATACAAGAAAACTGTTAAAATTCTTCAGAAACGTCACTTTTGAAGTGTTTTCTTGTACTTTTAAGCCAATCAGATACCCTACGGGCTCGGAAAGTGCAACGAAACCATCAAATTT
>NW_026972995.1:0-105000 GCF_036711695.1 Zophobas morio | reverse complement strand
ATGCTTTTCAAATAGCGTAGATGATATATTTACTATAGACATTAAAGATAAATCACTTAATTTATTAAATAAAAATTGCCCAACACTCGTTGCTAAAAAGTCATATAACAACAGTTAAAAATAAAATTATAAAAAAAAATTAATTTTAAAAAAAACTGCTTCTACTATATATAATTAAGGTGCTCAAAACTCCGTATATAGAATACCAGCAGTTAACCTGCTCTTATTCGAATTGTGTTGACTTTACTAGCACGATTCCTAGACTTAACTTTGGCTGCAGAAAGTCAGACCTTTGTTGTTTGATTACTACACGCTTAGGCAACTGCATAGGCCGGATGCGTAATGGCCATGCTAAACGCTCTCAGTGACTTGTGCCTTGGTGTGTTAGCAATATCTTGGTGCTTTCCTTAAGTTTAGTACGTTCTTCGTGCAAGCAACGTTGCCGACTTTTGACTCAATTTATACCCTAGATGCATGTCATAAAGCGTCCGAAAAAGATCGGGCCATCTAATACGCTGTCGCGGCGTACGTTATACCTTACGTCTAATGGTACGTGTTTGCCACAGAATTTAGACAAGAGGTTGCCATCCACCGATGAATTTTTGCATAGTTATCAGACTCAAGGAAATGATGTGCTGTTTAATAACCCTCTATGATTGTAGGGTCCTGCATGCTTAAGCCAAAACAATACTAACCCAACCTTGTAGGAATGCTTACCAAACTACTCTCATGAATATGGTTATCCTGCTTAAATCTAGTTGACTTAAGGAACTTGTAATACTGTGGAGAGACTTAGGCTTTGTACTTACACTTCGAAAGATGGGCTCTTAAAATTGGTAAAAACTGCGCAGCGAATAACTCTTTAGGCAGGTGCTAGCTTCCATGTATTAGCGGGAGGATTACTATTATCTCGAGTCTTATTGAATTCTATTCAGTTCGTCACTACTACCGTCGGTATGAGTTTAGCATAGTCTACCTTGGCCGATGACTTATGATCAAAATTTAACTTATTGATCCAGCGATGTATACAAGGCCACCTTTCGGAGGCGACCCTCTGTGGAAATCAATGGAAGTTATATGACTAGTTTAGAGGTTTACTACTAGCTTTTAGACTAACTTATATAAGAGTCATACGTGCTCGTGGCTTGTAAGTCACTAACTGCGTGCGAAGGCTTTTGTCAGAAAGGCGTAGGATTTGAGTAACATAATAGCATTCTCCCTCATCCAAGGGACTGCGCTGCCAGCAGGCGGCTGCGTCCTGGCATACTTGCGGTCTAGTCCAGCCTTCGCCTATCGACTATTGATTCTCGCGTTTAACGGTGCTAGTACTATACTGGCTCATTTCCTGGTGTAGTACAGGGCACTGTTGGTGAATCATGACTGACTGTGAGCTGAGCATACTTTCTTGCTGATTGCCGATTGCTTTATGCTCGGTTTGGCTGCAAAACCAGCAGTGCTGGTTCCTATATAGGCTCGCCCTATATGGGATACTGGTACTGTTGGTGAGAGTGCTGTTTACTAGTATATATATTACATAGAGTGCGCCTAACTAATTATATATTATAAATAATAGCCTAATTTTCTCGCTCTTAATATTTCTACTATCCATTTTTAACTCTACCTTCAAATAAAGTAGATGTCTTTAATTTAAATACTTGCGCTTTTCTTTCTTTCGTTTTCCATGCAAGAGCGCTTAGCATTAACCCAACTTGTTGAATATATCTCCTTGCATAAAAGTTATACTCATATTAATCTTATCAAATTCGTAAAAATAATTTATTAATAAAAATAAAAGAGAAACTAATAATTATCCTTATCCATTTCTGTCTACATCTCTCTAAACCGAATCTAAATCATTTAAAAACAGGAAAAAGTCTACTTTTAGTAATAGTGTTACAGAATATTATCTTCCCTTTCCTTTTGCCTTACAAATGCATTAACGGTATTTACTTTGACTTATTACTTTTTTTAAATTTAGCATTCTCAAAGGGAAACTCATATCATCAATAAAGGATAGCTCCTTTGCCAAATTAAGCGCTTTGGAATATTTGTAAAACCTCTTTATAAATATATTTTCTAATTTTTAAGGCTAACTCCTCTTGCTTTGTACAAAAAGAGTTAAGTGGAATCCCACTTACTACCCTCCGAAAAGCAAATGTTCTCCTTTTTGCAAAATTTTAAACATTTTCTGAGTTTAATTAAACTTATTACAACGTGTGACTGGTTTTCTATTTAAAGGATTCCATTTTTAGTAATAACGTGTTTTCTATCAAAAATTTTACTCATTTTTTTTTTTCTACAACTACCAAAATCATACCAATCCATTTAAAAACAAGGAAAAATCTAGTTCACTAATAGTCATGTGTGATAGTATACTACCATCCTTTTCCCTTTACCTTATAAAGGCTTTCACGATATTTACATTGACTTATATTACTTTTTCAGTTTACGAATCTTGCCAGAAATACGATATCATCATTGGAGGATAGTCCCTTTACCGAACCAGCCCTTTAGAATATTTGTAAAACCTCTCTACATATTTATATTCTAGTACTGAGGCTAACTGCTCTTGCATTGTACAAAAAATTAAATTTAAATGAAAACCATCTTACTGCCCTCTAAAATGCAATGTTTTCGTCCTTGCAATATTTAAAACATTTCTAACTTTAATTAAACTTATTAGAACGACTGGTTCGTTTTTTATTTAATGGAATCCATTTTTAGTACTAACTAGATTTTCTAACAAATATTTTTACTCATTATTTTAGTCTACAACTGCCAAAATCGTACCAAACCATTTAAAAACAAGAATAACTTTGCTTTTAGTAATAAAGCCTTATTTAAATAAAGCATTTACAAACCTAAAGTCTTTTCTATAGTTGTACGCTTTCTGATTCATTTGCTCAAAATAAAGATATAAAAAAAATTTTCTTTTTAATTTTATTTGTCGACTAATAATAGGGGCTTATATGGGAACCCAATAACTGAAATGAAGCCCGAATCTTCTAATACTAAGACTAATATGTAAGCAAAATAGTTGTTTTTTCTATTATTTTCTGTCCTATCTCTGATTATAGTATAACATCCATAAGATATATTACTTTTGTTGAAATTTTCCTTTGCTGCCCTCGTCTTCATTATGAGTACTTAGATTATAAAAGTAAATAATGTACTTATGAGGGGGAAATTAAAGAATACAACAGTTTTCATAGCAATAAATGTAATGCTTTGAAGCCTCCGAGTAATACTGATCAAAGTACGTTTACTCCCGATAATACCCCGACGGACCTGCTTTCCTCTCCACAAAGCACTCAAGCCACTACGCCGGTAATATCACCTCTTTCCTCACTATCCAGGGCAGCGGCAGCCTTTAAGTAAGCTAGATTTTAGAAGCCGTGGACTCATTTTTGTGCCACCCGCCAACCCTGCGAGGCAATCAGTATAATTTTAATAGTAAAAAAATAAATTCTCTATAAAGTTAAAAATAAATAAACAAGACATTAATTGTCAACTATGTGATTTTCTTACAACCATACAATTAGTTGACACCGAAAACTTGACTTGATACATTTTAATTCATCCCGTGTGTTTAATTTAATTTTTTTTTTTAAAGTATAACTATATAATATTACGATTAATAAAAGCAGAGGGTTTTTCCTCTTTTAGCCTTGTTTTTTTGCCTGTAGTTGTCCGCGGGGTATTTTGCCTTCCTTGTTTATTATTTACGGTCTGGCAATATTCAAAGAAGGATCGCATAGGTTCGGTTTAAGGAAAAACAAACCTCGTAGATACTAGTTTTAAGAAAACCTTGTAGACAGACTTTAGATAAAACCCCTTAAATATTTCAATATTAATTTCGATTTAAAATAAATATAGACTTCACAGTTAAATGGCCCTAACCCCAAACGACTAAATATATTTTTCGGCTTCATAAGTAAAGTGAAAGTCTATTTAAGTGAACGACTTACAAATGCCTATAAAAAAATATAACTAATAAAAATAAAATTTAAATTATTGAGGTCTATCAAAGACATAACAAATAAGTATGTTTTCTACAAACAGTTTACATCGATCTATTTTTTAAGACATAACTTCTTATTGGCTTTAGTCCCTTCAGTTTTTTTCTTAAACTTAAGGCAAATGATACTGAAAATGATGTCAAGTTTTTAAATTATATTTTAAATTAGTAATATACTCTAAATGAGTTTGTACAGTTTTTGTAAAAGCTGAACTATCCTATCAGCTTTTACGGCTTATAATTATTATAACACCAAGAAGAGTATAGCGAAACACGAATTAAAAGTAATAATTCTTATTTATTGTTTTACATTTTTATAATGGAAACTAAATAAATTTAGATCAAAATTATCCTTTATCAGTGCGAAAATTTAGTATTTTTTAAAAGTAAAAAGCCCGTATGTCATCTCATACTCATGAAGGTAAAGCATGTGCCTTCATGCTTACTGTTATAAATTTTATTTTAAAACTTTTAAATTAATAATTGCATTAAGACTTTTACAAGAAAATGAACTTAACTATATTAGCACCCAAACGTTTGCGAGTCACTCTAGCTTGTTAGCATTGTAAGGTTTTCTTTTTAACATTAACTGGTTAGTATTTATTTTTAGAAAAATTCTTTTTTTGTTGTGTATATTTTTTTCTTAATGTTAGAAAATAAAACCTTGGATCGTAGAAGATTCTTTGTTTCACTTCCTTATATATGTGTGAATTTTTTAATATTCGTATTCATTAAAAAAAAAATAGGCTAATTCAATATTCTTTTTTAAAGTTAAAATTATATTAAGCTTGAAGTCTTTACGGATGATAAGCGTACCATGCCGAGGACGTCTAAATTATTAAATTAATTAGCATTCTGATAGTAATAAGCTTCATGAGGCCGTTTAGTATTTTATAAAATATTTTTAATTATTTTTCTACTTGAAAGTTTGGCTATAAATAAATACCCATTACATAGAAGCGTCAACTTATTTTATATTGAAAATGTTCTGGAATATATTAAGCACATGAGGTGGTTTACAGCATAATTTATTCACTTACACTGCTATAAGAATTAAAAAATATGCCAGTGAAAAAAGTGTGAAAACGTAGTGTTATGTATTTAAATAATTTTGCTAACTTTAACACGGCAATTCATAATACTGTTTAACCGTAATGGTTACTTATTATTTACTCGCTTCATCCCACACTTTTACTTCCACCTGGCAAATAGGCTTTAAGATTTATATATCAAGAAAAAAGGGGTTGACAAGTGTGTTGAAACAAGCATTTATAGTTTCAGACTGCTCTCAAAACTTATGACAAATTACTGTCATTTTAAACCACAGTTTTTAATATATTCTACTTAAAAAGGGATAGGGCGTTTTGAAAAACATTCGTTTCATGAAAAACTATTTTTATCAAATACAACATTATTTAAACATAGTGCTACAGAAGACAAAAAGTTTTGTTAACTCAAACAATTTTTTTTTTAAAAACAACTATACTTCTTTAAGGGATTATTAAACGAGTAATATTTTCATATTGCATTTTTAACACTTTTTAATATAAAATTGTTCACTAGCCGTGGTCGTTCTTTTAGCTCTCTTTAGGCGTTTCTATCCATTTTAGTATTATCGTAAAAGTTATTTTTTTATACTTATAAACCTTTGCTTCTTGATTGTTAAAATATAAGTAAAAAATATATATAATGTTGCGGAGATCAAGTAAAATCATTTATATAAGCTATAGTTAGCGTGCAGCAGAGAGAATTTCTGATATTCTGAACATGGTGTTCTTTCCAGTGTCCGGAATCTTGCGTTTAATAGCGTCGCCAAGCTAGACAAATATTTGATTACATGTATACAGCAAATATGTTCCAAACTGAGTAATGATAAAATACACTTTGGGCACCAAATTAGACAGTGGTGCGCTCAATGCTTTACAAGGATTATTACAATATTAATCGGTAAACAAAGCCCTAAGATCTTAGCTTAAACGAGGGATTTTAAAATGAGTTTCGAGAATTGTAGACCTAGAGGAACAAATCTTAGTAAATGGGTGTATTAAAGGAAAAAAAGTAAGTTAGAGGAGGGTTACATAAGCTAAGGTGACCGTTAGACGAGGAAAGTTTGGAGATTGGAACCTCTGCGGATACAAGCTGCCTATTGAAAATGAGTTTAAAGTGGTTATTCCAGATATTTTCCCAGAAATGGATACAGAAACTGTAAAGGCGGTTCTTCTGTTTTAACGGTTCAACCCGTCTGAAGTAATTAAAATGCGTTCCTTTGAAAAGGAAAGACAACCCCTACCCCTACCCGTCAAGGCGTCTAAAATGGGAAACAAGAGCTTAAATTTGAAAAGTAATGGGTGTATCGCCGTGTCGGTTGATTCCCTGAAAAGAAGAGGGGGTGGATTGGTCAGTGCTATAGATGTCAACTATTTGGACATACAGAGTAATACTCTAAGCCAAGCTACAAATGCGCTAAATGCAATGGCCCTCACTGCTCGACTTCCTGCACTAAAAGCGAAAATGAAAAGCCTACCTGCCCTAATTGCCCAAGAATGCATGTTTCAAATTGTAGAGGATGCAGAACCACCAGAAATATGCTCCTCTGAGAAAAATTCATAATAATTTTTCAACTAAAAAAGCTTTCAAGAATTCTGAAAGTTTTCATTTAAAAAAAATATAAGCTACGCACCGCCTACTAAACAGAACTTAGAACCTGAAGCAACTAATACAGCTCCCTAAACGACCTGAAGAATAACTTTGTAGCAACACTTACCAATGCGATCCATTAAGGAGCTAATTTAGAAATTAACTAATTTTTAGATTATCTAAATGCAGGCCAACTCAGAAATTTATTGCCCGTATGAACCTGGACAAAATTTTACATCTTGTACACATCTGAAGGAAGGTAACCGTTTAAGGCACCTAACTATTCTGTTCACTTACACGACAGGAAAGATACTGGAGGAGAAGGCGTAGCTGCCTTAACTGGATAAAACATTACCCACCAAGCGTTCTAATTTATAGAGGTAACTTTAGAAGCTGTCTGCGTAAATATAGAGCTCTGTTACATTGGGATAGTCAATATTACTGTCCCTTACAAATATTTCGACAAGGTAATGCCTAAAATTGCGGGGGGTTTTATGTCTCGAGATTTAAACTTCAAAAACCCTTTGTAGAATAGCAGGCGGAAGAGCGACAATGAAATAAGGTTTGCCGGAATGACCGACAAAAATATTTAATTTTTATTGGCTTAAATCATCACAGTATCATAAATTATTTAAGTACCTGTTATCGTCAAATAACGCTTTGTACTCTCTTCGGATCCTAACCCCATCTTCATATAGATAGGAGATAAGTCAGTCTCGGTAACCTGGGTTGAAAAAGTAACCAGTTTGGCACCCATTTCGGGAATAGTTAGACAAGCATAGACACCATGGAGCAATTCATAGGGAAAATACTTGATTTAGACACGGCTGTTGTGCAAATGGAAGGAGCTATAAAAGCGAACTATAGTAAGCCCACAAAAACCAACAATACAACTCTATGGACCACATTAGATTTCAGATTAAGAGAAGGCGAAAGCAAGATATCCGAACTCTTGTTTCCAAGCGATAAAAAACTTTACAATCAATATTTGAAATTAAGGAGAATTTGAAAGCCTGGTTTAACTAAAGCTGGCCAAAAAAATTAGGGACTTTGGGCCAGAGAATAATTCTTGAAGGAAATTAACAAGAACCATTCGAACTACTGAGACTAGGGGCATAACACCGCTCATCCATGGTGCTGGACGCCTCAGCTACCATGTCCTCCGAAATAGTAGAGGCATTTGCTGATGCACTGAAAGCTTACTCATATCGATTAGAATGCGCACCGCTTTAAGTATGTGTCCACCATAGCTACTAACCATTTAGGATCTAACATATGTAACAACGTTAAGCTTATCACCAGTGCGGAATCTTAAAACTATTATCCAACCCCTTAATACTAGAAAAGCCTCGCCCTGATAATGCTTAAGAACTTAATTTCACGAGCTATCTCTACGATTTTAAGGTTAATTAATTCAAATATTCACCACAGCTTACCTCCCCAAACTGTGGAAATTGGCTTACATAATTTTCATTCCTATAATTAGTTCCTCTAACTGTTTTATTAAAGATTATCACCCAAAAAGCTTGTTGTCCGGCCTAGAAAGGAGGTAGAAGCGGGGTTCCTTGTAAATTATAAGAATTAGTGAATGGCAAGTGCGTCCTGTCTAATTTTTAATTTGGTTTTCGAATTAAGTACTCCACAATTCACTAGATAATCAGGCTTACTAGAGAAGCTACAGAAGCTTTCTTAAAAAAAAAAGTAAAACGTGCGTTCTTTTAGATATATTAAGAAGACTCTTCGGTAAAAGAGGGCACGACGATCTAGCTCCCTTTTTTACTTGACTGTGGTGGTACACCTCATACCTAAAGAATAGAACCTTAACTGCTAGAGTAAATTCATTGGAGTCCGCTTTTAGACAATCAAAGGTGGTGTTCCACAAGGTTTCTTAGTACCCCCTTTCCTTTTTTCTATCTACATGCGCGACATGCCACAACTGCCGAAAAAAAAATAGAAACTAGGCTCACTACGTTGGCAACACAGCCTTATATTATAGTTCAAAATCTGCTAGTTCAAAATCCGCCTGTCTGGTGTTTAAAAACGTACAGTCTCAGTTTACAGTAGTTGAGACATGGTTTTTAACAGGGAGGCTTATAATTAACTAGCCGAAAAGTAGCTTTGTAATTATAACAAAGGGAAGGATACTTCCCTAGATCCCTAGTAAACTCTCATTCCTCGATCTAAGAAGGTTAGATATCTCGAAATTGTGCGTGACGAAGGACTAAGCTGAACTCCACATCTTTCTTAAGTCGTTTTAAAACCAAGAAAGCTATAGCCGTGTTAGACCCCTTACTATGCAGGAAAAGCAAACTGCATTTAAAAAAGAGTTTCCGTAGTTATACTCCCGCTGATGGTCTATGACTCTACCACTTGTGTCTATTTTTTAAACGAACATATTCGTCGACTACAAATACTAAAAAATCACCTTCTGAAAATGGTGGGTGCCCCCTTGCTTTGGGCACAACAGCTAACTACATAGGAAATGTACCCTCCAGCCTATTTAAGTTTATCTTATTTGACAGCTTCTTAATTAGTACTTTTCCTTGGTTGCCAAGTACTCCCGGTCAAAACATTTCTTAGGCCTAGTAATAGAGGGGAGAGCTATGGCTAAGATTATAGTTTATTATATTTACTTAATTATATATATATATATATTTATATTTATAATATTATGGAACGGAAACTAATCCATCCCTTTTCATTTAATATTTTTATTACTTTGCTTCTACGTCTTTTTACTATATACTATTTAGCTATGATAACGCGCACCTATCCTCGTTAATGGCGCATAGAATCGTTAAGGAACATGTGGTTTTTGCTCCCTTAATTAAAGTAAATTAAGCAGCAATCCATCATAAATCACATCTGCAGTAAGCCAGTGCTATAATGTGTGACACTTCGTCTTTTTGGTATCCAGCTTTCTCTTTTTTTTTTTTTTTTGTTCATTTTGCTGTTTTAGTTGTTTGTTTTTAAATATATTTCTTTATTATTTAGTTAGTTATTCTATTACTTATTCAATCTATAGTATACCCTTTTTTATTAAAATACTTATTTTTTATCTATAATTGTTAGACTTGTTACTTTATTAAAAATTACTTAAATCTGTTTTGCTTATTTAACTTGACAACAATTTTTTATACCATTCTTGAATTTTGCCTGCTCTATTATTAAAATTGTTATCGAGTTAAGCGTATTAACAGGGAATACTACGGAAACCGTTTTACCTTTCTATTAAATCCTTTTGTTTTCGTCTCATTTAAACACTTGCTTCCTTTTTAGAAGGAACTTGCAATATTAAACTTATACTATATCCAAACTGACCTTTTCACGTATATATATATTATTTGGAAGTAAAACTGGTCATTGGCCCTCGTTTAGTAATTTATTTCTTAGTTGTAGGCAACAGTTTGTAAAAGTTAAGGTGGTATAAACTTCCTGTATTACTACACTTTGGCATTGGTTCTTCCCTTCTTTAGGCACTTAAATTTTATTTGTTTCTCTCCATGCCTCCTTTGAAAGAGAAGTCGCCAATTTATTTAGAAACCACTCTTGGTTCCTGTTCTCCTGTTTAAAATTGAACTCTATCGGAAGGGCTACCTCTATCTATTAAATATCGATGGCCTAATGAGTGCTTTTAATATTGAAGAGTTTCATAAGTTAATATTCGTTGATATGACTTTGAATTTAATAAGATAGCTTCTGTTAAATAAATCAGATAGAGTGCGCATTGCAAATCACTTTTTTTAACGTTAGCCACTAACCAGCGTGCCTTTTATCATCAACTTATACTTACTTTGGTTGCATTGCTATTTTTACTAAGTTAATAAAAAAGGCAGACTTGATATGGTTCTTTATTTACAACTGTTGCATATTTATGCAATTTTATAACTCTTTCGAATTCTTCTCTTCCTTTTGAAAATTTGTCCCCAACCATTATAAAATCAACTACAAAAGTCATTGTATTAAGGGAAAATTATATAAGTATTATTCTGCACTCAATTGCTTTCTAAGTGATAAAAATATAGAGAGTCTTTTTACCTCCAAAGCTTTATCGATAAAGAGTTCTTATATAATAATGAAAAGTTTAAAGTTATATACAAAATTGACGAATACCTAAATCTTAGCCTCTTCACATTTTCAAAAGCAGGCATACCCATTCAAATTTTTAAAACAGCTATTGATTCAATCTTTATTGACGTTCCTTTTCCTCCAATGTTCCGGTTTAGAAAATACCACAGTTTATTTTTCTGTAATCTTGCACCTAACTACAATGCTATTACTTCGTTCATTTAGAACAATAGCTAGCGTTACAAAAATTTTGATGCTGACAAGATGAACTCTTACAGTACTCTTCTGAATTGCTTCAGACCACCTTACAAGAGTGGTTATTATCCGCATACCTCTGGAAACCTACTAACGGGTAATTATTATGCCTACACCTCTGTTTCAGGGAAAACGGCTAGTGCTGCGGAAAAGAGAAAAAATTTAAAATATTCTTAAGCGGCTGGTATCCATGTGTTCCTCAACCGGTTACCGTGTAGAGTTTAACTTACCCTTTTGCCATCATCTCGTTGGCTGGCAAGGAGCATTTTGAGATGAATGTTTAGAAGGCTGCCTTCTACTATTCTCAAACGTCAGTTCTTCGAGAAAAGGTTATAACGATTGATCGTAACATTTTTAATGTTTTTTTCTCTCCTGATTGTAATTTTTGGTTTTATACGGTTATTTTTGAGATAGTATTAAGAGAATTTCTTTGGAAGCAGGGTACTAATGTTCATTCCCTCCCCGGTCTGTCTCGGAGTCTGCTGTTTTCAATTCGAAGAAACCTGGAATTACCATTTCTTCCTCAAGATACAGTTAAAGATCAACCACTTAGAAAAGTTAAAATACCGCAAACCCTTAGTTAACATAGTGCATTATAATAAAAGAAATAGCCCCCTTTAGAGATTAGCTTGAATAAGGTCTTATCCATGGAATTGGTGGTAAAAAAGCACCGCTTTGGACATTATTGTAGATGAGTACATTCGAACATAGAAATTTTAAGAGTTAATATTTCTACGTTAAAGTTAACTACTTTTCAGCAAAGCGAGTGCCACTAAGGATCATTTTTTCAAGAGTTATATGCATTCAGCTTTCTTTTCCTTGCTTGATAAATCATATTTAAAGCTTCCTTTTAGGTGTATGACTGAAATCGTTAATAGACGATTTAAACTCATTAGTGAAGAACTTTAAAAATGTTTAGAGATCATTTTAAAAAGAGGTCATATATCAACCTTATTGAAACTGTTCCTGGAAATAAAAATTATAAAGGTAATAAGTTTATTTCAGTTGTATACTCAAAAGGAGTCACTATACATGAAAAAAGAGAACAATTGTATAAAGTAGTCAAGATATTTGAGGTGACGCCTAAAAAACTGGTTAAAGTTAAATGGGATTTTTGAAAAAATGGCGCCTTTGTAGCACGGCCTAATAAGCATAAAAGAAAATTTAATGTATTCCAAGCTACTGTCAATGATTTTAGCTACAACTTTTTTCTTGACCGGTCCAATATCAATTTAAAAGACTGGTACGAGGAGAGAAGCTAATAATTATATAAAATCTAAATTATTTATTGGAATGCATACAAACATTTTTGACCCCAGTGAATTTCTTATTGATGCCAGACAAACGTCTGTAATAAATTTGGTTTGGCTCTTGATAGTAATGCCACTCACGCATATTTGAGCTTGTTACGATTGATTTACAGCTCAACAGAGGTGTAATGCAGGTGCGTAGGGTGACTTCACCCGATGACCCCTTCAGGAAAGTTGCCACTGAGGTTGAGGAAACCTTACGCCCATCTAACGCGAGTGGGTTAAGGGAAAAGGTCTGCAAGATTGCACATCAAATGAGGAACCTTTAGATATTTTTAGGGATTCCTAATGGTTGATACTCCTACTAATGTTGAAGTCCGATATTTGACGCTTTAAGTATCCCGAGGGTAATAGAGCCCTTTACAGGAAATGGACAACCCCTTCACATTTTTTCAGTCTCAATAGGAAGGGTTGACAACATGAGACGTTAGCACTTGGCACAGAGAAGATTCTTAGGTCACAAGTCACGAAGTTAATTATTGTAAGCCTTGGGAATAACTCCTTAAATGGGGTCTAATTGGTAAACTTGTCAGACTACATAAATGAATAAAGACGAAATTAAAATGTTTTGGCTCTTTTACTTTAGGAAATTCTTAAAATTTTACTGTTTGATGCCCGTCGCAGGCCGCCTGTAGTTTTTATACGAGAAATTTTTAGATTTTTATGTAGATTCTGACCTTTTAAAGAAGGTTGTTGATAAAACTAAAAAAGAATTTTTGTGTTAGAGACTTATAAATATTTTTACTTCTTATTTTCCTAATGGTTGATAGCTTTGTTTATTTTCGGTCTGGGTTTAAGTTAAACTGTGAAGATAAATTCGAACCTATGTAGGCCTTTTTCCAGAGTCCATCCGTTTATCTTTTTTACTTAAAATAAAATGTAATCTTCGCCCTTTATTTATTACAATCTATGTTATCAGATATATATTTTATATATAATTCAAACTCTAAAATCTTGTAAGGTAGATTTTGTGGTCAAGTAAACCGTTTTACATACTTCTTTTGGTATACCCATCAGTAGTAGTATAAATAAGTTACTAACTGACTACCTTACATTCCTTTGATTTACTTTTTTTCTTAGCACGTCAAGTGTTCTTACTATTTAATACTCTTTATTCTTTGACTTTTTTATACTTCCGTTCGATGCACTTATTTTATCTGTTTTATAGGATCTTTTATATCTATATAGTTTGTCGTACAAAAACTATATTTTGCAGGTATAAAAAAGCAAAAAGAAAACTGACGTTACCTTTTCAAATTTGTAATAATTTTAAAAATTAAGTAGTGTTTGCATATTTGTAACTCTAAAATAAAATAGGCTTTTTATATTGAAATTATAAGTTCAAATTACTTAGTAAAACTAATTATTATTTGAAATAAAGACTTAAGCTAAACCTTCGAGAGATTCAACTAAACTGTAGGTGTTAGCGTAGCTTACAATATACAATTATTTCGTAAAGTGTAATACACCTGAATTACTAAGAAACTAAAGTTCCTTTCAAACCTAAAAAGAAAAAATTCACTTAGGTTACAGTAACCAGATAATTGAAATGCTATAACAAGGATTAAACAATTTACCTAATTCTAACTTAAACTATAAGAAAAGTTAAAAAAAAAAAAAAGAATAAAAAAACTATAATTTTTGTCTATAAAAATAAGATACACTACAAAAGTTTAGCTTTATGGTTGTTTCCAATATTAGCTTTATTGGGTAATAATGGTGTTTATATTACTTACAGGATAGAATTGTAAAAACAGCCTGAAATCTTATAGTATATAAATAGTTTATAGACTTTCGCTAACAATAAAAATATTTTAGTGACAATGAGACCTGCCTCAATAATTTTATCTGAAGAGGCCGACTCACAAAGCACGGGAGTGCGTTTGTAATGGCATTTTTTTTTTTTTTGTAAAACATTTAACCCTCAAAACTCCTACAACAGCCCACAACCCTAGGGAGACCTGAAAAAACCCTGTTACAGTAATACTAATTAAATATCTAGAAAAAATAAGCAGTATATCGCAATATAATACGTTTATAAAAATATTTTATTTAGCTCGTCATAAAACTTTCCTGATCGGTCAATTTGAAACTGGGAATGTTTATTTTAAACTTGAACGTAAACACCAATCCAGTTATTTTTAATGAAATTAAAAAGGAATTCAATATAAAATAGCATTATCACGTGGTATTCCCAGCCCGTGCTACGATTATTTATTATAAAATAAACTATGATTAATACAAATTTATTAAAACTTAATATAATAAACCTATAGAAATATTAAGTAAACTAAAGAAAATGTACATTTTGTTAATAAAATCAAGTTAAAAAATTATATTTACTATATCTCTTCAAAAAAAAGTAGGAATTACTATTTCACTTTTATTATGTATAATTCCCAGTATTTCTCATTAAAATCATGGGTAATAGAAATTGTTATAATTTTTTTTATATATAAAATAAATAAGTATATTAATATAAATATATAATAATTGCATTCTTAAAAGTTCTTGACTTTCATGTAGTATCATTATATTTGATATCATTATTTTGAAATTTTTGTGATAATTATAAACTTTTTTAAAAAAATTCTATTTATAATTATTATTACAACCCAAAAAGAAATTAATTATAATAAAAATTAGTAGTTATAAAGGAAATTAAAATTAATGAATACAAATATTCATTAAATACAACGAACTTAAAGAAATTTATGATCAAAGCAGTGTTAAGTGACTATTCAAAATAAAAAAAATTTATATAATAATAAAAAATTTTTTTATATATTTTATTTATTATTTTCATTTTTTCTTATAAAATTCTGGTAAAAAAACTTATATATATATAAAAATAAAATATTACATGTATATTTTTAGCGAAACAAAAAATAATAATAAGTTAAAATAATATCTATTTATAAATATTCATGAAAACTAGAAAAAGTAAAAAAAATAAATATTTATTTTCTTTATAAAAATTGTATTACTTTATATCTTCTTCAAAATAACAAACGAAGTTATAAACTCAAAGAAGAATTTTTAATAAGAATAAGTAAAAATAATTTTTTATTATTCGGTTAAGGTTTTTTATAATAATACTTCATTATTCATAGCATTAAAGTAAACATATTAGGAAATTTTGCGTTATTACTTTTGACAGACTAACCAGGGAAGAGGTGATTAACTTGCGTTAATATATAAAGGTACGAATGCAAATATTTAAACAATTAACATACACAACATTATTCTGCAAGTATTTAAGAGCAAGTTAGTGTCAAAAGTGGTAATTATTGTCAGTATGCCGCTTGCGGGCTGTCTCTTTGCCGTACTCATATTTATTTTTCAAGGGAAATGGGTGTATTCGCAGTATGCACAAGAATCTCACTGCCCAGGGACATACACCGCCCATGAAAAAATGTAAGTATCCATGCCTGCCTTACAAATTGCTGACACATTGTGAACGTAAAATCCCTAAGACCAGAATATTAATGATCTTAATTTAAAGTCAGAAGACCTAGTTAATGTCTTATTAATAATATACTTTTGACTATAATTAAGTATCTACTCAGTAGAACTTTTAGCATTATACTTGATGTTGTAACGTCCTTTACGATAATGCATACATATTTTAAAGGTATTTAAGAGGGTGCAACTTGGATACTTTTCCACCGAAGGGAGCAAGTTTAAACACTGCTGTAACGTCCATGTAAGATTTGACTTCCATTATATCTTTATTTTAAGTTAGTAAGAAAAAGCTATAGAGTAGACGTAAATATTCTCTAGATAACATTTTTTTTTAATTTAAGTGTTTTTTTAGCGGCAATGTATTTTTTTCTAATAATAACAAGGAATTGTAAGAATATATTTACTTAGAACTATACATTGTAAAGTTTCTATCATAATTATTCCTGACTTATATTATAAGAAATTTGGTAGATAACGCTCTTACCGTCATCACTAAAAAAATGTTTGCTCGCCTTTTCAGCTTGACTTTTTTGTAAGTTTGTAATTATGATCGTATCATGCAATTTTTATTGTAAAATAATATTCTGTTTACCCATGCTATTCGAATTAATCATATATTGTTCTCCGTACTTTATAAAATCAATAGGCTACTAGAAAAATTATATAACTTTTTGTAATACTATTAATAGTCTTAATAATCGTTCAGTATTTTTTAAAACATATAGCAATGATAATAAGATATTACATGTAGAAACTTAATGAATAACAAAATAAAATCAATTGAAGACGATTCGTTTTCTCATCTCGTTGCTTTGACTGAATTGTAAGATTCCTATTCTTTTTTAAAATGCTTGTAGGTTAATTCATAGGCCAATTGATAAATTTTTAGAGGTACTACCTTGCTAATCTATTCAACTACAGTCCTCTTCGTTAGCTAGAATTTAATTTTTCTGAGCTTTCATACTTGCTATACATATTGTTTTTTCACTAATATTAAAGGACCAAATGGATGGATTTTAAGCTTAATAACAACCATATTAATTTTTAAGTTTTCTTCTAATATTACTACTGACATAAACTATAAGGAATTTAGGTTCTAACAAACTTACCTCCATCAGCAAAGAATTGCTTTCTGGCCTTCGTAATTTGACTTCATTGTAAGGCCATAATTATGATCCTATCATTAAATATTTTGTTATATAATAATATTCTGTTCACTCATGCTACTCGAATCAATCTTAAAATGTTCGCTGCTTACTCGATAAATTATAGTTACTCCCTTGTAATATAATTAAGAACCTTAATCGTGTTCAGTATTTTTTATATCCTATTGCAATGTTAGTAACATATTACTTGTAGAAAATTATTGGATAACAAAATAAAATCAATTGAAGACGATTCGTTTTCTCATCTCATTGCCTTGACTGAATTGTAAGATTCTTATTCTTTATTAAAACGCTTGGGGTTATTCCATAAGGCAATTGATAATTTTAAGAGGCATTACCTTGCTAATCTATCCAACTACAGCTCTCTTCGTTAGCTAAAATTTAATTTTTTCTGAGTTCTCATATTTGCTATATATATTGTTTTTCCACTAATATTAAAGGACCAAATGGATGGATTTTAAGCTTAATTATTACCATACTTATTATTAATTTTTCTTCTAATATTACTACTGACATAAACTATAAGGGATTTAAGTTATAATCAAATTACCTCCATCAGCAAAGGAATGTTTTCTGGCCTTCGTAATTTGACTTTATTGTAAGGCCATAATTATGATCCTGTCATTAAATATTTTATTAGATAATAATATTCTGTTCACTTATGTTATACAAATAAATCATAAAGTGTTCGCCGCTTACTAAAATTATATAGTTACTTCCTTATAATATTATGAAGGGTCTTAATAATTGTGTTCAGTATTTTTAAATTCTATACTTATTTTTAACATATTGTAGATCTTTATGGAATAGTCAAATAAAATCAATTGAAGACGATTCGTTTTCTCATCTCGTTGCCTTGACTGAACTGTAAGATTTTATTCTTTATTAAAAAGCTTGTGGGTCATTCCATAAGCTAATTGATAAATTTTTTTTATTTTACCTTGCTAATCTATCCCAACTACAGCCCTCTTCGTTAACTAGAATTTAATTTTTTCTGTGTTCTCATGTTTGCTATACATATTGTTTTTTCACTAATATTAAAGGACCAAATGGATAGATTTAAAGCTTAATTTTTAGCATACTTATTAATTATTCTTCTAATATTTCTACTGACATAAACTATAAGAAATTTAGGTTATAACCAAATTACCTCCATCAGCAAAGAATTGCTTTCTGGCCTTCGTAATTTGACTTCATTGTAAGGCCATAATTATGATCCTATCATTAAATATTTTGTTATATAATAATATTCTGTTCACTCATGCTACTCGAATCAATCTTAAAATGTTCGCTGCTTACTCGATAAATTATATAGTTACTCCCTTGTAATATAATTAAGAACCTTAATCGTGTTCAGTATTTTTTATATCCTATTGCAATGTTAGTAACATATTACTTGTAGAAAATTATTGGATAACAAAATAAAATCAATTGAAGACGATTCGTTTTCTCATCTCGTTGCCTTGACTGAATTGTAAGATTTTAGTCTTTATTAAAACGCTTGTGGCTTACTCCATAAGCCAACTGATAAATTTTTAGAAGTACCTTGCTAATCTATTCCAACTACAGCCCACTTCGTTAGCTAGAATTTAATTTTTTCTGTGTTCTCATGTTTGCTATATATATTGTTTTTCACTAATATTAAAAGACCAAACGGATGGATTTTAAGCTTAATTATTACCATACTTATTATTAATTTTTCTTCTAATATTACTACTGACATAAACTATAAGGTATTTACGTTATAACGAACTTGCCTTCATCAGCAAAGGAATGTTTTCTGGCCTTCGTAATTTGACTTTATTGTAAGGCCATAGTTATGATCCTGTCATTAAATATTTTATTATATAATAATATTCTGTTTACTCATGCTATTCGTATTAATCATATATTGTTCTCCGTACTTTATAAAATCAATAGGCTACTAGAAAAATTATATAACTTTTTGTAAAACTATTAATAGTCTTAATAATCGTTCAGTATTTTTTAAAACCTATAGCAATGATAATAAGATATTACATGTAGAAACTTAATGAATAACAAAATAAAATCAATTGAAGACGATTCGTTTTCTCATCTCGTTGCTTTGACTGAATTGTAAGATTCCTATTCTTTTTCAAAATGCTTGTAGGTTAATTCATAGGCCAATTGATAAATTTTTATAGGTACTACCTTACTAATCTATTCAACTACAGTCCTCTTCGTTAGCTAGAATTTAATTTTTCTGAGCTTTCATACTTGCTATACATATTGTTTTTTCACTAATATTAAAGGACCAAATGGATGGATTTTAAGCTTAATAACAACCATATTAATTTTTAAGTTTTCTTCTAATATTACTACTGACATAAACTATAAGGAATTTAGGTTCTAACAAACTCACCTCCATCAGCAAAGAATTGCTTTCTGACCTTCGTAATTTGACTTCATTGTAAGGCCATAATTATGATCCTGTCATTAAATATTTTATTATATAATAATATTCTGTTCACTCATGCTACTCGAATCAATCTTAAAATGTTCGCTGCTTACTCGATAAATTATATAGTTACTCCATTGTAATATTATTAAGAGCCTTAATAATCGTGTTCAGTATTTTTTATATCCTATTGCAATGTTAGTAACATATTACTTGTAGAATATTATTGGATAACAAAATAAAATCAATTGAAGACGATTCGTTTTCTCACCTCATTGCCTTGAAGACATTGTAAGATTCTTATTTTTTATTAAAAAGCTTGTGGGTCATTCCATAAGCTAATTGATAAATTTTTTTTATTTTACCTTGCTAATCTATTTCAACTACAGTCTTTTTCCTTAGCTAGAATTTAATTTTTTCTGAGTTCTCATATTTGCTATACATATTGTTTTTCCACTAATATTAAAGGACCAAATGGATGGATTTTAAGCTTAATTTTTAGCATACTTATTAATTTTTCTTCTAATATTTCTACTGACATAAACTATAAGGATTTTAGGTTCTAACCAACTTACCTTCGTCAGCAAAGGAATGTTTTCTGGCCTTCGTAATTTGACTTTATTGTAAGGCCATAATTATGATCCTACTATTAACTATTTTATTTTATAATATTATTCTGTTCACTTATGTTATACAAATAAATCATAAAGTGTTCGCCGCTTACTAAAATTATACAGTTACTTCCTTATAATATTATTAAGGGCCTTAATAATCGTGTTCAGTATTTTTAAATTCTATAACTATTTTATTAACATATTGTAGATCTTTATGGAATAACAAAATAAAATCAATTGAGGACGATTCGTTTTCTCATCTCATTGCCTTGACGATATTGTATGTTTAATTTTAATTTAAACGCTTGTAGATTATCCCACGGTGAACTTTATTTGTTTTATTTTTCTGTTTTGATAACAATAAACTAATCAATAAATTAAAGCAGCATTACCTTGTTAACCTATTTCAACTACAGCCCTCTACGTTAGCTAGAATTTAAATTTTCTGTGTTCTCATATTTGCTATATATTGTTTTTTCACCAATTTTTAAGGGCAAACTGAATGGATTTTAAGTTTAATTATTACCGTACTTATTAATTTTACTTCTAATATGACTACTGACGTAAACTATAAGGAATTTAGGTTATAACCAACTTAACTTCATCAGCAAAGGAATGTTTTCTGGCCTTCGTAATTTGACTTTATTGTAAGGCTATAATTATGATCCTATCATTAACTATTTTATTATATAATAATATTATGTTCATTCATGCTACTCGAATCAATCATAAAATGTTCACTACTTACTCGACAAACTGTATAGTTACTTCCTTGTAATACTATTAAGAGCCTTAATAATCGTGTTCAGTATTTTTGAATCCTATAACTATGTTATAAGATATTACTTGTAGAACTTTATGGAATAGTCAAATAAAATCAATTGAAGACGATTCGTTCTCTCATCTCGTTGCCTTGACGGATCTGTACGTTTGTTATTTTTATTTAAAATGTTGTGGATTATCTCACGATGAACTTTCTTCCATGAGCTAATTGATAAATTCAAGCAGCATTATTTTGCTAATCTTTTTCAACTACAACTCTCTCCGTTAGCTATAATTTAGCTTTTTAGATAAATTATATAGTTACTTCCTTTTAATATTATTAAGAGTCTTAATATTCGTGTTCAGTATTTTTTAAATTCTATAACTATTATTAACATATTACTTGTAGAGCTTTAATAGATAACAAATTAAAGTCAATTAAAGACGATTTGTTTTCTCACCTCACTGCCTTGAAGACATTGTAAGATTCTTATTTTTTATTAAAAAGCTTGCGGGTCATTCCATAAGCTAATTGATAAATTTTTTTTATTTTACCTTGCTAATCTATTGCAACTACAGTCTTCTTCCTTGGCTAGAATTTAATTTTTTCTGAGTTTTCATATTTGCTATATATATTGTTTTTCACTAATATTAAAGGACCAAATGGATGGATTTTAAGCTTAATTATTACCATACTTATTATAAATTTTGCTTCTAATGTTACTACTGACGTAAATTTTAAGGAATTTAGGTTCTAACCAACTTACCTTCATCAGCAAAGAATTGTTTTCTGGCCTCCGTAATTTGACTTTATTGTAAGGCCATAATTATGATCCTATCATAAAATATTTCATTATATAATATTCTGTTCACTTACGTTATTCAAATAAATCATAAATTATTCGCCGCTTACTAAAATTATACAGTTACTTCCTTTTAGTATTATTAAGAGTCTTAATAATCGTGTTCAGTATTTTTTAAATTCTATAACTATGTTATTAACATATTGTAGATCTTTATGGAATAACAAAATAAAATCAGTTGAAGACGATTCGTTTTCCCATCTCATTGCCTTGACGGAACTGTAAGTTTTTTATTCTATTCGTTACTTTTCTTGGGGACGGTTTATAAGGCACCTTAATTTGGAAGCGACTATATAAGATAGGAATAAACCAATCGTAGGAGCTACGTTGCACTAAGTTTGCTACCCATTTTCACTTCAATCTTTGACTATTTTATGCATTACATTGTTTTTCTTTAGTACTACCACTGGAACTCCCTATTTGAACTTTTTTTACATTAATTTTAAATAAGGTGTAGTAATATACCTTACATTTTATCTTAACTTTGAACTTCTCATCTTTTTATATACTTTTAGAGATCTTGTTACTGTACGTTTTATCATATTACATAGCTTCTTTCTTGCATATACTTATCATGTTGTGTTGCTTTTGAAGGCATCTTTTCACATCTTGTTATACTTTTTCCAATCGTTTTCTAAACGTTTAGATTTATTGTTTTTCCAAAAACTTTCTGTTTGTAACATCTAAATAAACCGCGTAAGCCGAGGCTTCGCACAGTTTATCAGTCTAGTCAGGTTATTAAAGACCAATATAATTGCATTTTAGAAATAATTTTAGTAAAACTGCTTATATAATAAGACCTATCGGGGCGACGGTGTTGTTCCAGGTGTCCCTCCTGTTAAGTATTTATTAATATTTATCTTTTACATAACCATTAGGGATCTTACAGAAAATCCTTTAACTGAGATTGGGGCTAAAGCTTTTGTGGCTTCCTGGTACCCTCATGGCATGTAATTTTCTATTCCTTAGTATTGCAGTCTTACAAATTTTTTTTAATTACCTTTTAAAATTTACTAGTAAATTAATACTTGACCAAAATTTTCTTTGCTGCTCGCGGGTGCTCTACAATGAATTAAGCTATGTTAATGGAAACTGCACTTTTAAAGGGAACCTAGAAATCTTTCATGCTTTTAATAAAGCTAAGTGCCATACATCAAGTTAGCCAGGATCTACTCACACCACGAGCAATAATACTGAAATCATTTCCTGATCTCCCTATAGTGGGGTAGGGATAGTAAATAAACTCATTTAGACGTATTACACTCTCTTTTACATGATGGTGCCGGTATTTTCTGTATAAATCATAAAAGGCGATGTAATAATAATTTTTAATATAGTTGATTTTTTAATATTTTTCTGTACCTTACTTACTCCTAAACTCTTAGAATAAGTCTACTATATGTTTTTACTTTATCATCTATTTAGTACAACGGTGTTTTTAGTAGAGCATTGCATTGCATTAAACGTTTCAATATATCGGGATAAAGGGTTAGGTTTAATAAAAAATAATATATGGATATATGAACTTTTGACTATAATATTGCCAAAGAGCACGTAATAGCAACCCCTCTCGAGTGAGCACTCTTCAACAATGCTACCCCTTGTTATACTCGAGAAGAGAGTCAGAGGCAGTGTAAATTGGGGACAAATATTAAATAATTTTGATTTACGTGCAACGATTGCAAGTATTAAAAAAGTTTTTTTTTTTTTAAAACAAATAGGAATTGTGCCTTCTGTTGCAGATATTCAAATACTGTACTTTCCGAATCTTGCTTTTCTTATTCAAGTCATTCAGTAGAACGAAAATAACAAAGCTAAAAGAAAAGTTTTTTTTTGTATTATGATAAAAAAAATTACTAGAGCTCGCGCTATCAAAACTTTTAAAAAGAAAAGATAGAATAAAGTAGGTTAAATAATTGCTACTTCACAGAAAACCAAATTTATTAGTACACTTGAATTTCTTATTAAGTTAACTTATCGGTAGCGTGTAAACTAAAAAAAAGTAATTAACTTTAACGAATATATAAAAAATTGTCTATTATATTAAGAAAACACAAAAGGGAACAAGCTGGAAGCGGCTAAATTAACAAATAAAAAAATTTCTATACCCAAAACCAGCACATCAGCCCATAAAACGGTTTGTAATAAATTAATTTACCCATAACTAGCATAAGTAAGAAAAAAAATTTATTGGAATTTAAAAGAATTAACTGAAACATTAAAATTAATGACTCTCTTTGCTAAATTAATATATTTAAAAAACTTGAGCTATCAAAACTTTTTGGTAGAAAACAAGCTATAACACTGTTAACGAAGATTATGTTACTAATTTTTACAAACCAGCTTATTAGCATACAAAACAAATCATTTAGTAAATAAACTATTATCAAGAGGAGAGGAAAAAACAACCTCAAAAGTTTTAAGAAATAAACTTATCGTTTGTTCATTGTTATTTAAATTAGATAATGTGAGTGAAAATCAAGTATATTAACTATTACTATTTATTAAATTAACTTACTAGCAAACATTACAAATTTATAATAAGCTATGTAGTAGTAAGCTATTATTAAGCCGTTTGAAATGAAACGCCTTAAAAGTTTTTAAAGAAACTTTTTGTTTCCCATTGTAATTTAGAATAATGTAAGGGACAATTAAGTATATAAGCAAACTATTACTTTACAAATCTAACTCTAAGCACATGATTTTATAGAGTTATGTATAGGCAGTGAGGAAAAACGCACCAAAAGTTTAAAAAAAAAACTTCCTTGTTGTTCAATGCTATTAAACTATACAAAAGTAAGTGACAATTATAAAAGTTTGACAAATTAGTACGTTACAAAATTCATTTATTAGCACACAATGATTTATACTAATAATTTGGTCTAATAAAATAAATAGTGCAAAAGTATGAAGTTCCTTCCACGTTTTCATTAATTATTATAACTATTTATATATATTTTTATAAAACTGAGACTAAGAGGCTTTATTTGAAGTATTCTAATTAATGTTACACTGTTATATTAATAAATATAGTGTAAAAATTTTAACTCAATCTTGAGTTTGTATTTACCTTTTACTTTACAAATCTTATCTCTATTTTTATTATATAAATAATACTAAAAAACTGTTTTTTTTCAAGTATTTTCCTTAATAATTATTATAATATTATATATTTAAGTAGTATAAAAGAAAATAATGAGATTTTTGTACAAATTTACTCTTTTATAAATTCTTTATGAGAATTTATTTTATATGAATTTAAATTTAAATATTAAAAAAGGCCTTTTTTTTTAAAGTAATTTTTTTAATAGCTATACATTACTAAATATTTATAAAAGAAATAACTAAAATTCATAAGTTTACGTTTACCGATCTATATAATTAATAAATTTTAATTATATAAAAATACCAAAAATCTTTTTTTTTGGTTTTTTATTGAAAAATCATATTTCAATATAATATTGATAAATAGTCCACAAGAAAAAAACTAGATTCACCTTGTGTACTTTTTGATTTGTTATATAAAATGTTATTGAATATTAAACTTATAAAATTTTGTTAATTAATAAATTATGTTATATAAGAACTAAACTAAATTCATCTCATTTTTTGCTACTCGTTATTTTTACTCATTCTAATTATTTACTATATAAATTATTACTATAAAATAATGCTAATTTATTAAATATATTTTAATCAATAGTAGTTATATTATTAATAAATAGTATGAAAGAAGAATGTAAGATGCAAATTTTCTATTTAATTTTTAAGCTTAATATACTTCATTAAATTTTTTTACAAAATTATACTAAAAGTTTTTTTATTTAAAACTTTTTATTAATCGCTATTAAAAGAGTGTATTATAAAAAAAATTAAAGTTTCGCCAAATCAAATTATTATTATATGCACTTTTCTTCTAAATAATATATATTTCTAATTATAAAACTTTTATATTGAGAAAAAATATTGTTTATATAAATAATAGTAAAGCATTTGTAATTTTTATTTAGATTTTTGGTGGAATAAAATATTGTTGTATAATTTACAACGATGCTACAGTCTTGAATATTCTTTCTATGGTTTGCGAAATTTAGCACCTTTTTACCAATCCATAACAAATCCTTATAGAAATCTCCTTGATTATAAAGATGCGTAGCGTAAATGTGTTTTATTAAACTCAATGCGTTTCATGTTTACAAAAGAGTTTAACAGAATAAAAGTAACCTCATAGAATTCAGGTAAAAAATAGTCAAAACAATTTCACAGTTTACCTTTTATAAGTTAACTCATTTGCTGTATAGTGAAGTTAAAATTTGTTAAATTAGCGGTAAATTTTATATTAGTACTGTTTGCCTCTAAAAATATTGTTATTCTCCTGAATAGCTAGGCATTCTTTTGTACTTGCGTTGTATGGCTTTTATTACGATGAACCCAAACTTATGTTTTTTTGGAACAGATCCAACGAAAAGACTATTACTTTTCTCCAAATATGATGCATTGGGACCCCGGTCAAATTAGTTGTTTTCTGTATAGAATTTACCCTGAGTTAAACTTCCCACCTTCAGGGTGCCTTTAAGTTTTAAATCTATTTATATAAATAATAAAACTTACAACAGTAAACAAACTTCATTTGTATAGGTTATAATAAATAATGCAATCCTTACTGAAGGTGTATAGTTGTTTATAAAAATTTTATAAATTAGTAGAAGGCTAAAATTTTACTATATATCTCTATTCTATAGCAAAAGTGCCTGGTTAAAACGCCAAAGGATTTTTTTTCTAAGTTCAAAACAAGAAATTCACTTTTTAAAAATAAAATAGCAGTGTGGAAAGTGATAATTACCAGCATTGTTTTTAACTTGCATATAGGAAAAAATATATAATTACTTAAGCCTTTTTTCTTTGAGATTATATTTAAGAAAATTTTTTTAAATTTTTAGTATAGAAAAAACTAATGTTAAAACGCTTTTACAACGTAATATTTCCAATTTAAATAAGGCACAAAAGGAGCGCTAATTCATGACTTATAAGAGTAATGCGAGAGGGACTGAGCTTGTTATTTTTGTATAACAGAAGGAGCCGGAACCTTCCTTTTACCTGTTCTGCTTTTTTCTTTACTTTCTGGGAAGGCAAAGGCTCTCAGATATTCTCCTCATATAAAAGTGCTTAGCAGTTTGTACGTATCTATTTTTGTGCGCCGTGCATTAAGTATAGAATTATAGAATTATCTTAAATAGTTGAGCATGAAGTTAAACTTTTGCAAGGCTTTAGGCGACCAATTAGTATCATTAATGTTGCAGATGTTTGCTAGGTAAATATTTATTTAAGACTCAGACTATTAATTTAGCTAATATGATTAAGAAATAATATTTCTGTTAAGACCAAAACGTTTCTAACTAGGATATAAATGCTTCTAAACTTAATTATTATTAATAATATAATTAATTACACATTTATAATAATAGGAATGTATTGAATTGAAATCTAAGCTGTTTGACTGTGAACTAGTAGGCAGCCCTACTAATCTAAAAAAATGTAAGAGTTACTCTCTATTACCAACATTAAGAACTAATGCGTTAGTTTAAAATAAAGCGATCACTCAACAAATTGGATAGAATTATGCTTTCTACATTGGAGGGGCTTCATCTCTTGATTCTATGTAGGTTTATAATAAACATCTATTTGGTTTTAAAATATTTTTTACTATTCAAGGTTGTTATGGTAATAACTGTTTTTATGCAATATTTTATCTAAATTCAGGAAGATAAACATTTAATTTATTGAGGTCTGTGAAAGACATAACAATCAAGTTTCTTTTCTATAACAATTTACATCGACCTATTATTTAAGACATAATTTCTTATCGGCTTCCCTACAGTTTTTTTTCTTAAACTTAATATAAATGATACTGAAAATGACGTAAATTATTAAATATTATTTAAACTGAGTAATATACTCTAAATAAGCTAGTAGAGTTTTTGTAAAAGCTGTACTCAACTTTACGGCTTATAATTAATATAACATAAAGAAAAGCATTGAGAAACGCAAATTAAAAATAATAATTGCTATTTAATGTTTTGCATTTTTATAATAGAAACTAAATTAGTTCGATCCAAATTATTTTTTGTCAGTGCGAAAATTTAATATTTTAGGAAGTAAGAAGTCCATATACTATATTACCACGATTTCTTATACTCATGAAGATAAAGCATATGCTTTCATGCATACTATTATAAATTTTATTTTAAAACTTCTAAATTAATAATCATAAGAAGACTTTTTGAATCAAATGAAATTAAGTATATCAGCCCCCAAACGTCTTCGAGTCTCTCTAGCTTGTTAGCATTGTAAGTTTATCTATTTATATCAACTGAAAAGTATTCATTTTTAGAAATATTCTTTTAGTTGTATATTACTTTTAAAGTTAAGATCAAAAAGAAAACCTTGTATTGGAGAAGATTTCTTTGTTTTACTTCCTTATATATTAGTATTTAAGTTTCATATGCATTAAAAAAAATAGGTTATTCAATATTTCTTTTGAAGTTAAAATAATATTAAGCTTGAAAGTTTTTATGGATAAGCCTCCCGTTGTAGGGACGCCTAAAATATTAGGCGACTTTCTTTCATTATTATTTGGTACATTGTTTAATATGTAGACCGCACCACGTAAAGCTTCGCTTTAGAAAACCTTTAGTAATTTGAACTGTTTTAGTATGCAACGAGTCATGTTACACAATGTTTCAATACTTCTCCCACTCAGCATGTATTGCGGAGAATATTTAGGTACCTGCCAACAATTTAACAGCTGCATTATAAAGTTCTTAAGCAAACTTCACAATAATAAATTCACTGCCCTTGTCGGTTCTTATTTCCTCACAGAAACTGTGGTTGTTCCATTCATTTTTTAAAATTTTCTATTTATTGTGTCCGTTACTCCGTTAAATAGATTTTTTTATTTCCTGTTTAGATTTCGCATAGATCAATGGTGACTCGTTTAGCTCTAGCTACCGTTGCGTCTATAACATATTTATGTCCTCATGTGATAGTATTTCCCAATATGATATGCCATTATACATTAGCTGTCCTGAAATACGTTGGTTAATAGTTTTGCTTAATTTTTTTACTTTCTTCATTTTTTTCTTAGATTTTTAACAAAGCCCGTGCTTCTTACTCTGAACACCGTTTGCGTTCCAGCATAGGAGGCTAAAGTGGCGGCACATCTTTGGCTTAGAACCCCTCACATTTTCGATTTATAAAATATGATATATAGGAGAAATCCTTTTTAAGTAAGGATAGCTAATATGCCCATATTTTAACTGTTCTCTATGATGGACTTACACTTCATGGTATTAAACGTCGTGGTCGTAGCTCTATATTCGTATCTGTAACCACTTATAAGGAATAAGCCATTTCTCTTTTCTATTTTAAGCAATAACTTTGCCCCCTTTTTTAATAAAACCCTGTTATTTATAAAAAAGATATCAAATCCTTTTTAGTTTTTTTTAATTTACCTTCAGAAATCGGATTATGACTTGTCATAAATAGCTTTACCACTATCTAAAAAATATAAGAAACAGGATTGATAGGCCTCAGTGCTATCATTTACTGTTAATAACGTGTTTATCGTTTCAGGAATCAGTTTAGAGATCTTGTCAGTAAATAACCCCCATATTTACTGACTTTGTATGCTGTTTAAGAGTGAGAACGCTATCGAGTTTGACAAGTTACTCCATATATAGGATCCCAAATTTAAAAAAATTGAACCAGGATTTTTGTTAAAGGGGAATACTTGAGTGCACTTTGGCGTGTACGTTACACTCAAAGAAATGTTGATATTTGATTCTTTCCATTTTATTATGTAAATCTTAACTTTCTTAAAACCTGTTCTCCTCTCTCTACTTCTTAAATCCTGCCCTCGAACGCTAACTCCAAATTTTCAGAAAAACTCCGCCTTTTGAATTATTTATATTGGTTTTAATTTGTCCATCCACGAGTGCGTAACCTTCGAGGACATTATGTTATAAGAGGAATGCCTAGCAAACCGCTTTTTTTTTTTTACTGGTGGTTTGCGTTGTTGGGTGGCGCGCTCCCCGAGACCGCGCTTTGAGTCTTTTTTTAACTCTATATTACAGTATCCTATAGTCTATACTATAACAATTTACCACATTAAATAATAATATACTAGCTTCAGAGCCTAAAGACCAAAAATATGAGACTTTGATTACATACCACATTAGTCAATTTAACAATAAAAACCGAAAATACTATAATTAAAGTTAAGACTTGCTTAGAAAGGAAGTTGCTGAATAACAAAGAAGACTGTTAGCACTAAATATAAAGTTGTAGTTTCACATTTATTACTGGGCTTTGTAAGTTTGTCAGTAACTTAGAATTAAACTAAAACAGAATCAGAAAGAAATAAAAACAAATGAAGAAGAAATTTTTACAAAGCTTTTCGCGTGGTTTCACTAGCCCGATTGAAGTTTCGTTTGTTAATTCAACTTTGATTTCAAGTACAAAAGACGTTATTGCCATTGGCGAGTTAAACAAAATAAATTGTTTTTGGTTTAGATTATATGGTAGATGAAAGCTATATTAGTTACAAGAATGCCCGTGAGTACCCTTTATCAATAATTAGAGAACAGAATGATTATCTCATTCTTGGAGGGAATAAGTTCATAACACTTGGAATGGCACAGCCAACAGTTCTTAGAATACTGTGTGCTTAAAAGTGGTTAGTCACCAATTCCCCTATGGAATCGATTTATCGCTATAGAGAGAAAATAACGAAAATTTTAATTATAACTAGGTTAATATAAAGGATTGCAAACCGAACCGTGAAAAAAATGGTGTTAAAGGACAAATTAAAGTAAATATATAGGCTGAAGATATTGAGAGTTAAAACGAAGTTTAGACAGATAAATTATTTTGGTGTATAGCGACGAATGCAACCTACACGATTTTGACGACATAGAAAGCTTCACTAATACGATTACAGTAAAGGATTTAGAATCATGCTTAGAATTCTAACTGGGCGTATGATTAAACTTCGCTCGAATACAGAAGGGAGAGATGGATTTGGAGCTTCTAGAAGTAGAAGAAAGGTTACCGCCCGGTTTGAAATACTCATGTGACTAAAGATAATCTAAACTTATAGTGATTTAAAGAGAATGTTAAAACTTTCAAAAGTAGTGTTAGAGGAATTAATACATGACTAGGAGGATCAAGAGCAAGTGGTGTTAGCAAAACTCAAACTGTAATATGCTTTTGAATATGATCTAAATCGTGGTTGGATGCATGTGTGATGATTAAGAAGTTAATTAAGACAATGTACCATTAAACTCTACATGGTTCTCAAGAAAAATTGATAAATATGAGAGCGAAATTAAGCAAATTATTTACTACGTGTGGTATTTTTAAAGGTTTTTACCTTGGAGAGCTGGACAAAGTCTTTACGATGCCTGACGGGCGCAATAGACAGTGGATGGATATTTTTGCCCTTTGGTTACGTAAACGCACTCTGTCTGTTACTGCCGGTTTGAAAAATACTTGTTTTGAGTAGATAATTGCCTATTGTATAGTGGAACTGAATTAGACCACCACAAAGCATTTTGTGACCTGGTAAGTAAAAATAAATGTACAATGCTAGTTTAAAGCTAAAAAATCTTAATTCTATGAAATTAGTCGTTAACTGACTAGAAAGAGTACCCAAGCAAAGAAGGATCTGACAGAACGAATTCAAGAAATATGAAAACACCCGAAAAATAAAAGAGAATTGTTAAGTGTGCTTTAAATGTTAAAATGTTGGCATATGTAGGTTACGTAATTAAGTGTTATATTTATTTGAGCTAACTATTATTATGGAAAAGGTAATTAAATTTTAAAGAGCATGGGTGGAAAAGATAAAATTTCGCAAACATATTCCAATGATGGAGGTAGGGATGGCGTTTTAATGTAGCGTAATGAAGAAAGAAGGCACTATGTTGCGTTTGTTAGTTTGAATTTTAATATAGCACCAAAAAATCATAGTACCGCGAACAGGGGAGCACTAGCAGTGTTCTGGAGCGCTATTAAACTTATGGTCTGATTAAAAGGTGTGGAGGTAGATTAATAATAGAACCCGACTATGGAAATTTATTAGTTTTGTCCGAAAATGAAATAGAAAGCGAGTCCAAGGGAGGTAAACGACTGAACCGGGGGGATTGATGTCTTTGGAAGTTAGTTTGTCATTAACCCAATTACCATTAAAGACTGTTATTATAAACGAAATAAACTATGTCTCCTGTGACTAGTTTTTCTACTTTTTCATTTTCATTTACGTATAATATTTCAGCTTTTTATTAAACATTTCCATAACATTAGCCATGTTGTAATGAATTGGCCGCCTCATTATAATCTTTAAATTCTTTAAACATTTTTCAAAGTACAGGGCAGGTTTGTTAAGTATGGGGTCGCATAAGTTAAGTTTTAACGAAAAAGTATTGAAGCATCACCAAGACCAAATTTAAAAAGTAGTGGGTTAATTTTCGAAGCTAGTAGCATACAAAAATACAGGAAAACTGAGAAATAATATTTATGTTAGTGAATCGTTTTAAAAAAACGGATATTATAATGACGGAAGGGGGGGAAATGAATACAATTTTTTTAAGAGGTAAGTTTTAACGTTTACGGTCAGGCTGAGTGCCGCTAACATGGCTGAATTGGTAAAATAAAACAAAGATCAAGGTCTGAATCCTTTCGATTTATCTAATGATGATAAGCTGGTGGATTATAAGTTATTTCTAAAAGATCCAGACAAAATCTTTAAGCCAAATAAGCCAAATATATTTACGGCGTGTAAAATACTTAATGATTAGTTTTTTGTACTAAATTATCTACTATTTTCATATATCTTGGTAGATATTTTATTACTTCCTGTGTTCATTTAATTATTACTTCTGTCTGCCCTCTTTACTTCCTCAGATACTTCCTCTGTACCTAAAAATAGGCTCTTTTTTCATATTATTTTTCGGTTCGGCAATTATAATCCCTTTAGAATTCTTATGTTGAGTTAATATAAATTATTTATTTTTAGTTACTTTGCATTGAAAAGTTATACTTGTTGACTGGGGAGTTTTCAACGCCATCTTTAAAAGTCTCTAAATAAAGATTACCCCTCGTTAAAGGACTCCTCTGTAAATAATGAGGTTCTGCGTTCTTGCACTGAAACTCTATACCCTCGTTTAGTGGTAGTACTTTCTGGAACTTAATTTGAAGCTGGATTTACAGTTTCTACATATATAGCTTTTAACAAACTTTTTATCTTAATCTGGTAGTTTATAACATCAAAAGGCACCAGCACAAAACACAATTGTGTTTTGACAAATAAGGAAACTAAAAAATATCAAATTTAACTAAATTTCGGACAACACCATTGGCTAAAAAATTTCGGAATGATTGGCTGAGGTTTCTCGAAGTTATATGTTAAGCTCGGAACGGCTGTTCTATATATGGAGAAATTTATTTTACATAGATCTTAATAAAATTTTTTACTCATTAGTTTTTTGTTTAAATATTAATAGATTCAATAGCCTTCTGTAAAAGTTTTGGGTAATTTCGCCACAGAGCGAAGTGGCTACTGAGCGTTTACCTGTTATGAACCCCAGCATGACCTATACCACATCTTCATTGGATAATATTTTGATTAATGCAACTAATCATAATAATTTTCTGGCTTGCGCTTTTTGGTGCTAAGCAGACATAATAAGGCTTCCAACCTGAGGGTGAGGGAGCTTGATTCTGTTACATTCTCAATATAAAGCGCCTTTTGTATGTTTTCTCTTTGAGTTACTTTTGTTTCCATATTCAAATTCTAAGTTCTTCTATTAACCTACGGCCCTTTCTAAGTTCTATTCCTCCTGTGCACTTCTTTGGTTTAGTTGTGCATAAGCTTCATTCTTGCTCAAAGATCCTAGTTTGCTAACTCTTTTCTTCACAGATTATTTATTTACATTTTGATTTTCTTATTATATCTTTTAATCATTATAAGTTCTCCTTGGGCGCTTATTATAGTCAGAGAACCTTATGATCTTTAAGGGGGTAGCATTATCTGAAATATTTCATTGATTAATTCAAAATATTTAGGTTACTCTATAAAGGAAAGATTAAAACCAACTAGTATCCTTTCGTCCAGGTAATATAACAAGGGTCATAAGCTGCCCGTATAAGTCGGTTGTTTACCTTTTTATTTTTATTGATTCTTCTTAATGCGTCCTTTAAATGAACAATAGACCTAAACCCAAAAAAATTATAGCTAGGATCCTTTAGGATTAAAGCAAAGATGTTTGTTTTTGAATTACCGGAAGGGAAGGGTATCTTATTTCCCCATTCCGTGTCCAAGGTACTCTTGAGTGAGTTTTGTGAGCAATTAATTTCTGGATTATTACTTACATTACTAAGTAAAAAACATCTTTTTTCTCGCAAAGAAGCCTCAGAAGTAAAAATCACTTTATTTTATTAGAATTCGTTGCTTTCAACTTTTTAAAAATAAAGTTAAAAGACCTTGCGACAAATGTTAGTTAACCCCGCTTTTCTTGGATTAAACTTTGACTTCGCAAAGCGAGTCATACACCTCAAACGGGGGCAATAGCTGTGTTTTACTTGCCGAAGAAAAATTTCTGGAGCAACCTTAAAAAGAGAATTTTCCTTATGCTCCATTAATTCCTTATGCATAGATATGTTCTAGAATGGAGGGACTCACAGGTACTAGTTACCCTAATATGTTTTTTTGTTAAGAGAAACAAATTTTTAGTTCTTTTTAATAATTCCTTTTCAGTTGTAAGAGGTTTAAGGTTGTTAACTAGAGAAAACGCCGTTTTCTTTTTTTTCGAAAGTTTAAGAAGGGGAACGGAATGCTTTTACCGAAACCTTTTTGTTAGACCAGAAAGTTCTTTGGGAAGAAAATGAATATCAAAGTTCCCTTTTAGAAGAAACTCTATTAGCATTATTTCATAAACGATCAGTTAAACACATTAAGGCTATATCAAAGGAAAAAAAGCCATCCATAATCCCCAAAAAGATTGTGTTTAAGGTCTCGGTCAATACTTGCGCTTTACAAAAGTGGAAATTAGATTTAGCTATTTTTTTTTCTCAGGTAATAGGAACAATTTAGGAGGTTTGCCAAGAAATAAGAAAAGTCGGAATTCTACTCTATACCATATGAAGACTTTAGCTCTTTTAAACTTTTAATTAGGTTTTCTAACTTTACTCCTTCCTTCTCAGCTCTCTTCCTTTTTAATCTAATGCTTATGCCCTTAACAATCACTGAGTAAGAGTACCTGTGAATAAGTGGGCACGAACCTCTTCTAATCTGCTCAAGTAATTTTACTGTAGCAATTAATTTAATCATCCGCTAAGTTATAAGAGAGCAGTTTACTTCTTTTTATGGGGAAAGTCCTTAAAGTGAGGTTACAGGCAGTCTGCAAAAAATTAAATTGAAGCCATGACGCATATTTTCTTGAGAAAGAAAATCCTTTATAATAAAAATTTCTTCGTTCTTGGCTTCAAAAATTTAGGTGGAAGAATCCAATTATTTTAGGCACTTAAAGGTTTGAAGGTAAGTATAACGAATAACTTTGCTAATAAGCTTCATTGTCTGCAAGGCTTAAACTTTTTTTTATTATCATAGCTTTGAAGAAAAAAAAAACTAATAAATTTCTTTTTAAGCAAAGTTACTAAAAAACTGAAACAACTTATATATATTTCCCCCTTAAATCTTTGTTGTCTTACATCAATAACCGTGCTTTCAGCTGCTCGAAAAGATCTGTTCACTTCAGCCTCAGTTTTTTTTAAATTTAGCAAAAAGATGGAATATCTTCAAATTCACTATCAAGGAAGGGACCCCTTTTTTTGCTTACATGAAATATTATTAAGCAACCCTGTAAAAGTTGTTGCCACCAAACAAGAGGCCATCTTTCTAATCTTTTGATGAATTTATTATCTATTTACACAATTTCGGTGCAGTTTCTGGTGCTCTTTTTCAAAATATACAAAGTCATATCGAAGAGTACTACAACCAACTCTTCAAAATTATACTTCAATAAGGGCATCAATATATATTATGTAGATGTATATAAAGTTATAATATTCTTTGTTTAACGTAACTCTCCCTGGCTCTTCTTCTTCATAGACTTTCCTTAAACACGTTTATTAAAAGGGTTTGTAGGACAATAAAAACTAACACAAACACGTTCAAGTATCTTAAAAAGTTTTATAACTAACAAAATTTTGGTTTGGTTGAGCTGTTCTTAACTTCAAAGCGCGTTTAGAGATGAAAGTAACGGCTATACTTTCACTTTGAATAATTAAATATTTAAATAAGTTAACTCACCTTGGTAGATAAACTTAACGTCTACGCTAACAGAGAATAGAAGTAAATCAATAAAACTTTTCTCATTTCCCAAAAAAACTTCTCTTAGAAAGTCACACTATTTTAAAAACTAGTGACTTGATGGAATTTACAAAGCTTAATAGATATCACAATCCCTCCCCTACCCTATGAACTTCCAAGCTTAACTCCTTACAAATCTGAACTGCAAAAAATAGCCACAGATATCGGTTATCAACCGTTTCACCTGCCGTGTAACAAGGATCCTCAAAGTTAAGTATTCGTGCTGTGCCGTTTTCAAAATGCGTTAAACTAAATAGTGTCAGTGACACATTATCTCGTGTATCTGACTGAATACTGTATTACTAGAGGAATAGCCCTTACTCATATGTATGAACTAAGATACAGTATAAAATACATAATATGACTTGCAATCATACACCTTTGTTAGATGCAAATTAGGAGTACCACGCAAAGTATTTCCATACTCATAACCAGTTAAAGCATATATTAATATTTCCTGCTTGGAAATTGAATATTGTTATATTAATACATACTGCTTACGTTAAAAAATATTTTATTATTATTTGTAACTACAAATGTAAAACGTAGCTACGCATCTTTATAGATGGTTTTTTATGACAACATTTATATTCGGTTTTTCTGTGTTCTACAATTAGCTTAGAGGCAGGGCCACCCACAGAAATAGCTACGTCATCAACTTCAGTACGTCTGAAATACGTGAGCAATGCACACAACCCGTCTTAATTTTTATCTAAAGCATTCATGTCTAGTGTAGGATCCTCTACAAGCCAGTGGATTACCATGTTCTCCATTTTCTGGCTAAATATGGCTATCCTTGTTATTTGGTTGTACATAGATATGGGCGGTTACCTGGCCTTCACATATAGGTAACTCTGAGTTATTTGTGACACACACCTTTACAGTAGAACCAGAGCTAGTTGGGATTGTTTTTTTTCAGTTATCATTTTCGTGGGTCTATAATTTGCAACCTGAACAGATTAACAGCTCGGCATCTATAGTAGTGTTATAGTTTCATACCTTTATCTAACAGACCTTTGAAACATTGCAGGTGGAATACGCCAAGTTCATTATGAACAGTTGATTTATCGTATAAGTCAGCTGGATAGTGGTTTTTGTAAGCTCCAGTCTACCCGATTCAAAATTTTTTGAAAATGCAACATAATCTTGAATTAAGAGGAATCTAAAAAAGCTAGGAACGTGAGTTGTCTATTGGCAATGTTAGCAATCCTGTTTAGTTGTTGATAGGCTATTTGGTTGTGCCCACTTTGCAGGCAGACTAACACCTGTGTAATTTTTTGTCTCATTTATACTGAATGAACATACCTTATTTGGAATTGCAGTTTTTTTTTGTTCTCCAAAAATTCTCATAGTCCATTAGCCAAATTATTTTTTTCAGAGTACTCAATATTATTTACAAACATGTCAGCCGCTACTCTAGATTCAACTGCTCTTACTGCTGCTTGATAAGCTGGCTTGCTAGTCGCAATGCTATATTCGAACCACCCTAAGGAAGTAAATATTATTTTTAGTATTACAACAAAATGTTCGTGACGGTGGGTACAGAGTATATCCGTGCCCCGTTACTGCTGTAACGGAGCGGAGCAACCTAAACAATATTATTTATTGACATGCTTTATTAATTTTTTTTAACTTTTTTTCAATTTGTTAAAATATATACTTAACTATTTTTACTTAAATAATTGTTTTCACATATGTTACAGTGTAAATTGGCTGTAGGTTTCTAAAATAATATTCAAAAACAATTCTGGAGTTATATTATCTAGATCGCATCCACTTATTAGCTTAAGCAGATTTCCAGAGAACCCAGACACCATAACACCTTTTTCTGTAGCAGTTATTGGGATTGATGAACTATCACGCAAATTCCAAAATACAATCCGAGGTAAGATATACCCATGTTCTGCAAACTTCATTTTTGCCACTTCAATGTTGGTATGTTCTGGTTCTGACGCTACATCAAATTCCATATCTGTAAAGATGAAGAGTGTTTTTGGAATCTGTTCTTGAGTTAAATTTTGGGCGACACAAACATCAAGTATCAAGGTAAAGACAGCATCAATATTTGTGCTATAACCCCAAGGCATTTGTTGCAACTCTTGAATTCGTTGAGATAATGACCACTCGGGGTTCACCTTGAAAATTTGCGGTACTGTATCGAATGTTATACAGCAATAAGACCATGGAGGATTGATAAGTTCCATTGTTAGAAGAGTAAGCCCAATGGCAGCATTTATAGGGGCCCCACTCATAGAACCCGAGACATCACAAACTGCTATAGCCTGGTTAAAATTTGCATTTTTGAAATCGGAGACTAGATTCTCCCACTGCTTTTCTATTAGCTTCACAAGCGTATCATCTGTAGAATATTTCAAACTTGACACAAATTCATATGGTTTAATTACTGATCCATGGGCTTTTGTTTCCTTGCTATTCACAAAACCTGTGAATCGTTCTGTGTCGTGTTTTAAAAATGAACTTTTATGCAGCGACATACTCTTAGATGGTACATGTTCATAGCGTACTTCCGACCAGAGCGGGATCACACTTTCTACTATATGATTGCACTTACGCATTTTTTTGATTGTTTCAAAATATTGCCGCCTATTTAGATGCGTTTGTGTTATCAGGCATTTTCCGTCAGGGTGCACAATGTTGTTAAGGTCTGCTAAATTGTTTGCAATGGTCGTACATATTAGTGTATACTTGTCGTGATGTTTCTGTAGAGATGGCCCCCACTTGCAAGCAAGCCCAATAGGAGAATTTCTTTCCGTATTGAGAGATTCTTCATATAAATCATCAGCAAATAATTTTGCTATTGCATTATGAAGCATGCGGTATTTGATATTAGTCAGATATACGAACTTGGCGTATGCTATCCGATGTTCGCGCATAACATACTTATTTACTATATCCTTATGCTTCAAGCCATAATGCTGCTTCAGTAAGTAGTCATATTCTCGTTTCTCTTTATAGTACCGGTTAAAGGGATAATAACACTTGCCCCTATTATTATTTTTAGGTTTATATTCCCTAAGTCGAGCTCTACACAAACTAAGATTCTCTTCATATACCAAGTGAGCTGGTAAATGTCCATTGAATGCGGTCATCATCAGCAAATGCAGTAAATCTTTCCAGCAGCCAATATTAACAAACTTTTTCAAATTAGCACTTAGTGTACTAAACATATTATCGTACAACCAATATAGAGAGTATAGATATGCAGTCTTTATGGATTTGCCATGTCGTACATCTCCTAAATTTGCGATAAGTTTTAGTGTTGTTAAAGGGTCATACTCCCAAGATTGTGTTAAAAGGGATTCTACTTTGCCACGATCAGTACTTTCAACAATTTGAAAAAGAAAATCCAAACATGGGTTTTCCGATGTCGAATAGGTTTTTGCGCCCTTTTCTGTAAGTGCAATAAGTCTAAGTCCTTCGACAAATTTATCTTTTTCTGCAATTGGTGTTTTCTTTTTAAATACTACTTCAGTGATTTTTTCATCTGAACCATTAAACGGCAAAGTATAATCTGCAACTGTATGGCTATGACAAGTTGGTCGAAGATATGGTAACTTTATATCAACTTTATTATCGCATTCAGCACAAGTATTAATGGCATCTACTTGCAGTGGTAGCTTTTCAAGTAAATTGCTTACATAGTTATGACATGACATAATTTCCCGTTCTGAATAACCTTATAAGTGTTTCCAAGTAACTAGTATACAATATTTTATTTTAAAATTGTTAACAGGCACGTTGGTCTGCAGGACGGCGCTTCAGAAAAACTTGAAAAAATTTTTTTTGTAGCCTTTCTTGAAACCAGTTTTAAAGCTACACAGGAAAAGCATACACATGTGATTAGTCAGTTACCACATTCTGCATGGCTACCCAAAAATTTTATGATGTAATAAGAATTATAAGTTCGTTTGAAGGCATCATGATAGTTGTGTCCACTACAAGCCAGTCATGACGTGAGTGTTATATATTCTAACATATAATAAAACTCCCCACTATCTAGAACCATAAGCGGGGTATACTACTTCCACAACCGCTAGAACCATCGCTACTATCCTTTGTATTATTAAATGGGATACATCCTCGTTTATATCTAACCAGGCTTCAATCTATGTTCTCTTTAAATTTTCTAGTGTAAACACAGTCTGTAATTTTTTATCACTTAATACATCCCCATCTCCCTTGTTTTTATCTCTATTACTAAATCTATATTAAGTCTAAGGGTACAGAATTCGCTTCAGTCAATACAAGTACCACACATTTCGGTAAACTCAGAAATAAAATTATCAGATATTAATGGTTGCCAAATTAATACTAAATCTATAGCTAGCTTATTAAAAAATTCTCTACGAATTTTTGCTTAATTCTTCTTTGTAGGAAATCATAACCTCACATCTTTTATCTGTCATATCTTTCATAAATCCTTCGCTTAGAGTGTGAAATGCACCAACATACCATTTAATTTACTTTATCCTTATAATTAACGATAATGGTTGGTGATAGAACTCGGCGCTCATATATGCATTACCTGAAGTTCCCAGTGGCAGTAGTATCCAATATAGGCACGCTACAAACTTTAAAATTTTCAAATTTTTTTTTTACATGCATGGACAGGTCTGGATCAGCCGTTGTTTTTTTTTAAATTCGTGTATAACCTGTTTCACTCATGCCCTGATGTTGAAAATTTTATTTCCACCACATGATTGGTATGCTGTTATGAAATATATTGCTTAGTAGTCGATATTTTAATATCCTCTGCCCAGTCAACGTGATTTATAAATTTGTTCACATACGCTCAAGTGCTGAAAATTGCATATTTTATCCCAACCGACAAGTTGTTTAGTTTATGGTTCTGTATGCATGGCTCATTCAATCTTTAATGCCGTGATTTATGATTTCAGTTAACTTTATGTTTGAATCTTAAATAAAATGCTTCTGAAAATTTTGGTTACAGAAAATATTGCCTTATGTAACGTTGGATTTCTAACACTCAGCCTTTTACATTCCCATGTAATGTACAAACCAGCAGTTCTTTAAACTTTCATATAAAATTCATATATTGTTTTCTACAACAAGTCGGTATAGTCCAATGAACACAATATTTATTACAATCAGTGAATATATCACTTTTGCTGTAATAGCATCAAGTATATCAATTAATTCCATATTTTCTCTGTGTAATTAATATATAAAAAGTGGTTAGTCAAAAAGAATTATACAATCGTCTTCCTCACGGTTGTTAGTCATAAACTTTTATATCTTTTTCAGATTGTTGCGTTATTGAGCCATATGGCCCTCATATACGGAGTTAATATACCCCATATTTTTTATTTTTATAGAGCCACTCACTCGTATCAGATCCTGGTATTTCAGTTGCTCATCCGTTGATCGTGCTCATGGTTTGTAAAATATTTAGAATACACACCGTACATATCACAAGGATTGTAATTATACTTACGTGTGGAAAGATATCCCGTTATCTTGTCAAAAGTTCCCTTTGCTAACCTTGTATGCAATCATCATTTATTTACACTTTAAAAAGTAGCCACGCTGTTTGCCTTCGTTATTCCTTCCTTCAATTATCCAACGTTGTATTGCCTCCTCATATATGCTCCAAGAAGGGATCCTGATTTTTTTTTTAATGAGTCATCCGTATTGTGGCAACACTTTCCTTGTACACTGTTACTAATTTATGTTTGAAATCCAAATAATAAGTCGCAAAAATTGTAATCCTTAGCGCTCTATTAATTTCTAACTTAGAAAGGACAATTTCTTCCATAGTTCTGAAGAAATGGCTATTAATTAGAATACATTAGATTTATTACTGAATGCCATATTAACTATTCTAGTAATACTAGTAGTGTCAATTTTTATAAATGGTGCTAGTAGAGTCAATGTCTTTAGCAATTCTATATCTAAGTAAGGCGTTTCATGTAGAGCTGTTTCAAGTGTGTCCTTTGGAAGTTGCATCAATAGTGCAGCATTTCTTCTGGCTCCATTTCTGGTATATGCAAACAGGCTGCCTTCTGTATGCTATATACTGGATAATACATGCCAAATATGGGTAACTTGTTATATCACAACAATGGTCTAACAAATACTTGAGTGCCATGTATAACAGAGCTAACTTTGCGTTTTGTGTTTTTAATCAGATACAGACATTGTTAGCATTTTTAGATATTTTTCTCGATGATCGTTACCGCATTTACAAAATCCTATGTTTAGATTATTAGCGTTGAATGCCCGACTCAGGATATAAGAATGTTTGAGCCTTTTATAGGAAGTGGAGACCTTTATATTTTGAAGATGTCGGAAAATAAAAAATTAATATGACCTGAGAAGATGAGACGTCAGGGATCTGCACACAGAATTATAATAGTTAAGTTATAAAGTTGATTATTCCAAGTTATTAGAAAAAACTCCCTAAATGGGCTTACCAGTAGCCTAGTCAGACTGCACAAGAGAATAGAGAAGAAGAAATATAGAACTCTTGACCTTTTTACTTTAGAAAAATCTTAAAAAAATATATTTGTTAGATGTCCGCTGTAATACACCTGGAGATACTTACGAAAAATTTTGACTTTTTGGTAAATATGAACTTTAAAAGGTGGATGTTGATATAAATAAAAAGTACATTTTGTAAGAAAGTTAGAAACCATTTTTACTTTTTACATTTCTTAAAGGTTAGAGGCTTTATTAATTTCTAACCCGGAGTTGAGCTTTACCGTGAAAATGAAAGTAAACTTTTTTACCCGTATGCCTGACATTATGGTTTAGTGTCGATTTGTGTATTTTTTTTAATTAAAAAAATACTAAAAAATACTATCTTATTTCCTTTTTGTCGCAAAGAATCTAGATTTATAGTATTTTTATAAAAACATGTTAGTTTTAAACAAGGGTGAGAGAACTGGAAACTACAAAAACTGAGCTAGCAGTTCAAACAGTAAAAAATATATTTGGCAAAAGATCGTCTCTAACGCTCATGGCTAAGCTTAAAGAACTGTGCAACATCACAAAATTAAAAATACATATATACTACAATATAGAAACGGGCTAGACTACCTTGCAGCAATGGTGCACGAACAATGTACAATACTGGAAATAGCCCCCTAACCTGCCAAAATTTAAGGACCTCCTTTTAAAGATAGCATTAATCTACTGGAGCGGGAATAGGTACAAATATAACATAATATCCTTAGAGCAACACACTACAGTAACAACAGGAAATAATAGATTATGACTATGCACTAAACCCCTTGCTACACGCTGAAAGCAGGCACAGCTTAAACAGTTGGGTACACTACCCTCAGAAAAATGTGGCACAAACACAACTGGAATGCACTGACATCAATACTACTAAACAAGGCGCCCAAGGGCCCTCACTGCATGCTATAAAATGCAGTGGTTACCACGATGCACAGCAATTGCGGTTATAAAACAATACAGTGCGTTATCTGTCACAAAATAATAGGCCCATAGAAAAGGCATGCATGTGTTAAAGATGTAACAACATACAATATCAGCAATATTGCGAAAATAAGAATTCGCAATGCACCTATTGTCATGAAATCGGGAACATGGAAGTGGCTTGCAAAATTCAAGCTAGAGCCCAAAGAAACCACAGCACTTCTTCAAACTGATGTAAGGCTAGCTATCTTCTCACTATGATTTTAGATAAATCCGCCTACCCGTACATAATCCAAAATTAAGCGCTAATATATGAGATAGATAACGAAAATAGTACAATCAATACTATTACAGGGAAAGACTTACACGAAAAGGACTGGAGTTTAGCAGCATTGGACCAAGGTAAAGCTATATATGATATAAACTTCAAGCAAAACCTCTTGCCAGTGGCAAATTTAACGAAGGCGGCTTCACAACTACCTTCAGGCACCAAACAGTCAAAATCAAGCTTAGAACTGGAGACACCAAAGCGAAAAAGGCGATGAGAACCGACCTCAATACAAACATTCCGTCAGCGTATGTAATCAACCACTAACTAATGACCAAAAGAAAACCGGCAGGCTTGGAAAGCACGAAATTCATGCCTCTTAAGCATTGTAAATACGGACATCCTAATTACAAACAGCTAAAGCACAAAATGCCTGGAATTCAGCCCTTTAAAAACCAAGAATGCGAAGTGTGCATCTCCCCCGAAAAAAAGAGGTCAATGAACACAAAAGAAATCCACAAAATGAGAATAACCGAGAAATTACATGTAGATGAAAGATCTCAATTAGGACACAACTATGCAACCATTACAATCGCGGCAAGATCAAAGAAAATCTTCACAAAGTTCATCATACATTAAGACCAAGTAAAAAACCAGCTCTATGAATGGTTCAGCCCACACAACCGTCTCATCATGAACAGGGGGCTTAACAAAAAGACTTTACCTTCAGTTACGGAATAAATACGATTGGATCACAGTACAGAATTCATTGTACCAACTAACAAGTAAAATTGGAGTAAACATCCACCACACCGAAAGACTATCATCAATCATGATGAGTGAGAGAAATCCAGACCTTGTGCAACATGACAAGAACACTGCTCAAGCATTCAAAAATATGCTCGAATACTGGGACGAAGCAATGACAGCGCAGTTTTTCTCACGAATAGTTCCCTCACATCAATGAGCGCCTAACTCCTTGTGAAATCTTCGGGATAAAAGAGTATGAGACATTAAGCAGTAGAAATTACTCGAATTTGAGGCCCTCATACACCGCACCATAGAAGGAGGTAATGCTTTCAATGCCGCCCAACTGCGCAGTAGACGGATATATTATATTAAATCATAGCACACTTGTAGAATTATCAAATCAAGAGTGATAGTTTGCCTGGAATACACCCATTCATTAAAAGGGAAAAAAAATATGACGGAATTAACGGGCATCATACAACCAACAGACAATACTATAACTTTGGCCATCAGTCGTGCTCACAACATCTAAACAATGTTATTCTAGAGTGCTCCTGAACAGGCCACACAGCCCACAAGCTAAAACTTAATCAACGAAAAGAAAGGAGAAACATAGTAAGACAAAGGGCAGGCAGAGAGTAATACGTACAATTTGGATTTATACGATTCTAAAACACCAAAATTTTGCATATCGCACACTGAACCGTTCATCATATCTTCCCGCTAAAAAAAATTAAAAATTAAAAAAATGAACACAAATTTTTTTTTTTAAGATTACTGAGCCCCAAAGTCTTGTTTCCCTGCACATGATCAGAGCGAAGTTGGGAGATTAACTCGGTACCATCGTAGCCGCAGGTTATCATCATTAATTGCATAGCTTGATGGTTGGGGAGTTTATATATACATGTAATATTCAACCGCTAAAAAAATTAATCTGAAATTGTAATCATAAAAAATATTAAAGTGGGAAAACCTGCCGCAGTGCTCGAGCAAACGCTTTGATAGTAAAAAACTCCTTTCCGCTGGAAGCCACCGCCAGCCGGCCGATCACCGTGCTCATAACCATCTCACTATGGTCCCCCAGTGGACAACACGTGGATCCGCACTAGTAAGTGTACTTACTGACACTAAACAAACAAAATAGTACAAAAAATAGTTATAGTAATTTAAAAAAGCTAAAAATATACTTGGGTATGCTTAAAAGTAATAATGATAATAATAATGACGATAATGACTTCTGAAAGAACCACAGAGAGCGTAACGAAGGGAACGTTCAGGCTCATCTAACATTTGTTTGGTGGTTCCACGAATGACAATGGTACAGGTAGCTCCCAATTGGACGAGGAAAAAATGGTTAAAACTATCTTCGCCAATCATAATTTCTTCAATGGGGACGTATGTGACCAGTTTGAGTGTTACTTAAATAGTAATTATTATTAATTTTATTATTATTATTATTATTATTATTATTATTATTATTATTATTATTATTATTATTATTATTATTATTATTATCAGTATTATTATTATTATTATTATTATTATTATTATTAAAGATAATAAGATTCAGGACGAATCAAAGTCGAGCAAATCTCACCGCCTGTTTTTAACGCCACTCTTTCAAGCCCTACAAATATTATACAAAATGGAAGAAAAGAAGAGAATAACCCAGAAAATAAAAGAATAACCCAGAAAATATGCTGAGAAAAAACTTCAAAGTTAGCATGCTCGAGCCATGCAGCCCGCTTCACCAAAAAGTTGTCCCGGATAGATTAACTAGAGCGAATATAAAATAAATTTTAATGATTTTCTATTTATTCCTATTGATGTACATAAATTTTACTTGGATGTTTAAAAAGGTTTTTATTTTTCTTGTTATTAAAATTTTATTAAAAATTTATTTCTAACTTTTGGGTTATAACTGTTATTAAAGTTCTACAAAAAATTTACTTGTAAAAGTTTGTTTCCAACTTCTAAATGTTAATTACTTGATAGAAGATTTTAAAACGTTCGTAAATCATAATTTGTATTAAAAATTTTTTATTTAAAAAAATCATATTTCAATGCTTTTTATATTAACATTGTTATTCACTTACAAAAGCAACTGCTTTCTTTATAAAGAACTACAACAGGACAGAGAAAAATATATAAATATAATGCAAAGCAAAAGTACTTTGTTATAATATTTTTACGCTCTTTATAATTAAAATATAATAATTTTATATTAATAAAAAAATATCAAAAAAATGAAATAAAAAACAAAAATTCTAAGTGTTCTTAAGGGGCTGGCATCTATGTATTCCTTAAACGGTTACGTGTAGAGTTTAACTTAGCCTCTTGGCACGTTAGTGATTGTATGGAGCATTTCGAGATGAATGTTGAGAAGGCTGGCTTTTCCTGTTGTGAAACGTCAGTTCTTCTCGAAAAGGTTGTATCGAATGCTCTAAATGTCTCTAATAGTTTTTCTCTTCTGATGGTAATTTTTTGTTTTATACGGTTGTTTTTTGAGATAGTACTGAAAGAATTTCTTTTAAAAGGGGGTAGTAATGTCCATTTCCTCTCTCGTCAGATTCGAAGTGTGCTGTTTTGAATTCGAAGAGAGTTTGAATTTCCGATACTTCCTCGGGATATAATTAAAGTTCCTCTTAGATGTATGACTGAAAATTGGTAGACTATTTAAATTTCCTGATGAAAAATTTTTAGAAGGTTTTAAGAACATTTCTTAAGAAGAGATCATATACCGCACTCTTTAAAACAGCTCCTGAAAATAAAAATTTTAAAGGTGTTAAGTTTATTTCAGTTGCATACCTAAAAGGAGCTACTATATATGAAGAAAGAAAAAATTGTATAAAGTAGTCAAGATGCTTGAGGCGAGGTCTAAAAGGGCTGTTAAATGGGATTTTGAAGAAATGCTGGGTTTGTTGTAAATTCTTCTTAAGCATAATGAAAAATATAGTATATTTAAAGCAGTTGCCAATGACTTAGCTACAACTTCTTTATTTGCTTATCCAATGTTAATTTAAAAGATGCTAGCAGGAGGATAGAAGCTACTAGTTGTCTAAAATCTAAAGTATTAGATCTCACCATACCACTCACGCATATTTTGGGCTTGGTAGATTAATTTACAGATCCACAGCAATGGATGCAGGCTTTCTAAAGCAGAGGTAAGGAACAAGAGTTTGCCGAACACTTCACTTTTCTGAAACAAATATTCGTAGTGAATTACCTCAATCTAGCAGTTGCTTGGAAAGGATGAATTCACCCGGTGATGCCTTGAGGAAACGCGCTACCGGTTTGCAGTAAACCTATGCCACGTGTGGCGCGACTGGATCAATACCAAAGGTATCCAAGACTGCGTCAGATAAGGAACCCTTGGACATTTTTGGGGATTATTAGTGTGCTGACAAACTTATTTATATTGAAAAAGTTCAATATTTGACGCTTTAGATATCCCGCATATACCAGTGTCCCGTCTTGCAGGAATTAGGCAACCTCCTTAGAATTTTGTTGATATTTCAATAGAAAGGATTGATAACATTACCGTGGATAAACAAAATGAAACGTTTAAACACGGCACACGAGGTTGTGGGGACATATAAAGTGGATTATTGTAAGTTTTTGAAATTAGCTCCAGATAGGGTCCCATTGGCAATCTAGTTAGACTACGTAAATAGAGAGATACAAAATTTCTACCTCTCTTACTTTAGGAAAATCTTTTAATACATTGTTTGATGCCTGTCGCAGGTCACCTGTAGATTTATAGAGAAATTTTTAGATGTTGGCCTTTTAAGAATGTTGTTTATAAAATTAAAAAATATTTTTTGGTGGGAGAGTCAATTTTTTTACTAAAATTTTTTTTCTAATGGTTAATGGACTTTGTTTATTTTTGGTCTGGGTTAAAGTTAAACTGTGATAGTAAATCGGAATTTTGAATGCCTTAGCTTTAGGGCTCATTAGTACATCTTTTTTACTTAAAATAGATGTTATCTCTACCTTTTATTCATTTTACAATCTACGTTATCAGATATATATTTTATATATACTTCACACTATAAAATCTTGTAAGCTAGCTTTTGCGACCAAGTGAACCGTTTTACATACTTTTGTTGGTATATCTATAAGTAGTAGCACAAATATTTTACTTATTGACTACATTACATTTTCTTTGAATTACTTTTTTTCTTAGCACTTCAAGGGTCCTTGCTATTTAGTACTCTTTACCCTTTAACTTTATTATACTTCCGTCGAGGCTCTTATATTTATCTGTTTTATTGGAGCACTTGTACCTAAATAGTTTGTCGTACAAATTCTATATTTTGCATGTGTAATAAAAGCAAAAAAATAACTGACGTTACCTTTCAAATTTATATATAATTGTTAAAATTAAGTATTGTTTGCATATTTCTAACCCCAAAAAAAATTATGTTTTTTATAACATCTAATATTAAGTTCAAATTACTTAGTATACAAAACATTATGTTAAATAAATAAAGACTTAAGCTAAAACTTCGAGAATTCAAGTGAAAATATAGGTGTTAGTGTAGCTTACAATATACAATTGTTTCCTTAAAGTGTAGTACACCTAAAGGACTAAGAAACTAGAGTTCCTTCCAAACCTCAAAGAATAATTCACTCAGGTTATTGTAACCAGATCTTTGTAAACCTATAACCAAGATTAAATAATTTACCTAATTCTAACTTACACTATTAAAAAATTAAAAAAGGGATATAAAAAACTTTAATTTTTGTATATAACTAAGGATACCTTAAAGAAGTTCAGCTTTATAATTTTTAATATTAGCTTTATTGGGTAAAAATGATGTTTTTATTACTTTCAAAAGAGAATTGTAAATATAGTTTAAAATCTAATATTATATAAATAGATTTAAAGTTTCGCTACCTATAAAAATATTTTTTTGATAATGAGACCTGTCATCAACTTTATCCGCAGAGGTTGGCTAAAAAGCCATGGGGAGGGAGGTTTTCACGATGATATTTTTGGTAAACTTTTAAACCCTCAAAATTCCTACAATAACCCACCCTACCCTAGGGAGACCTGAAAAAAAACCCCGTTATCGTCCCTGCTGAGGTTCTGAAATTTGTTAATGATTCCACAACCAGAACGACTTCTTATTTTAGAAGAACATTGTCAACCCTCAACAAAAGTGAAGGTAGTTGAAATACAATACCACCTTTTTTAACAAAAATTATAAAGTCCAAATCGCCTCTTAATAAAGCGCAATAAATATTAAGCGTTTTTAAAATTACTAATTTAAAAAATAAAGTATACTGTGAGTAATTTAGTCTAAATAAAATGCAAGACAACTAAGCGCAAAAATTTAATTTATCTAAATCTCCTTAGAGTAGCCATAATATATACGTTTAAATCAGAGACTCTTAAGCATTGTAAATGAAAGCCTAAATAAATACAATGCCTTAAAACCATTTTGCTTAACTTTGTTTTTCGTCTTGTTATAGAGTATACTAAGGCTAGTTAACCGTTACCATAAATAAAAATTATAGCAGTAAACAATAGACCAAAAACAGTTAAATAAATATCCCAAGCTTTAGGCTTAATAAAATTATATTCTAAATATTGATGACAAAAACTGTTCTAGCATAATGAAAACTATTGTCCTTGCACTAAAAAAAAAAAATTCAAGTATTATAAAAGGCTTCAATAAACAATTATAAGCTAGTTAATAAAACTGTCATGCTTAAAATGGCATTATCACTGGTAGTGGGAATAAAGCGTAGATATATATACACCCAAGGTAGAATAAATGCATAAATATATTTATTAGACAAATTATATATAATATTAATTTAGCTGACCCGCTCTACCAAAATATGCACGCTCCACGCGGGAAGCAAAGAGCAGAAAAATTATCCCCTCCTACGTTTAATAACCATGAGCAAGCTAATTAAAGGACACATGTGGCTAACAGTACCGAAAAAAGTGAGCTCCTTCAAGTTATTGAGCCAAAACAGTATCAACAAGTAAGTAATATTTAATGTTTAATTTATTTCGAATCAATAAAAATTAAATTTATGTTAACTTAATTTTTAAATGAAAACCAAACTTTCATTCAGTAACCAATAAATCTACGCAACTTAACAACTTAAGTCAATATGTTCCACTTTGCCATTTTTGAGTTTTAATAACTTCAATTGCGCTGAGGAACGCGAAATTTTAGAAGTAAGTTTTTTTATATGCCAACTAGAGCGAGATTCATCTTCCCTAATAATACATGTAGCAATTAGAACTATATCTTTAAGTAAATTTAAAAAACTAAGAAACCAGTTTGTATCCCAAACTACGTCGGAAAGTTTAATAAGTTTCGCTTTTGTAGTTTCAGGATAAATACTTTGCAACATTGATATAGTGGGAACTTCCTTGAAACAATTTAAATTTACTAATATGTATTTAAAAAATTAAAATATTAACTTCTACGCCCCCGTCCACCAGTACGTTTCCTTCACTAACATTGAGAAAACCCACAATAGCAAGTGTGGATAACCTCCACAAAGCAAATGTATCTAAAAAAAAATTTATTTATATAAAATTAAACTTAAGTAGACTATTACTCCAAGGAGAAGTAAGTCCGGTGAGGACAGTTTCCCCAGCACAAAACTTGTGCCCAGATAAAGCAACTCCTACGACGAAGGAGTCCTTAGTCATGTGCCCTAAGACTTTTAAAAAAGAACGGAATGGAACAAAAACCTAACACAGAAGAAGTAAAATAAAGTAAAACTATTTATTAGAGATTTACTTCTAAAGAACAAAAGAGCAAGTAATCAACTTTACGAGTTTGAGCATAGTTTACGCTTATGTTCAATGGGGTAATGAAATTTCCCCAAAAATGAAGCTGGATAAAAAGAATAACATAAATTCTTTACAAATCTAACTTTAAAAGATAGACTTGTAAGACCGCTATACTAAAGTTTTCCCAACTTATATAAAAGAGTGAAATTACTTGTAAAATATTTATACCTATCGCTGGATTTTCTATTTTATAGTCATTTAGGCAACTTTCTACACAACGATATAAATCATAGCCTTTGGAAACGTCAACCTAAGAAAAAATTTTAATTAGAGGTAAACATATCACAATAACCGACAAACATCTTATGCTAACACAAAATAAGCCAGATTTCGTTATTGCGGTGATACCGTTCAAAAATTTTTTAATTTTTAACGTTGTAATATGCTCATCGAAATTATTTAAATAAGAATAGTGCAGTCGGGTGCAAAAATATATAGTTTTTAAAGAAACCGTGGTAGCAAACTCCCTCATCAATTTTATATTATACCATTAATTTTTCGGACATGTTACCAAATAGTTTCCGTGAGCAAGTAACTGTGTCCATGTGGTGCGTTTATAAGGTGATTGGCGGACTCCAAACCTATGTTCTTTTACTAAAGGGCATGTCTTTAAATTTGAGAAAGCAACAATTTTTTAGTTAGGGCAAAACGTTCATTAGTAATTACCCTCATCCTCACTCAGTTTTAAAACTGGATTTGGTTCTCTTCTCCTACTTTACGTCTTACTATATTAAATGAAGCATTTTCTTTATTTAGATCAGAATAATCTGATAGACTTTTTTTATAAATCCCATAATTTAATAGAAAATGAACGAAGAAGCAATGAAGAGAAGTCATGAAGACTTTACTTATCTTCTAGGGTTTGGTTAACTTTTTTCCTCAACTTTTTTGGGTTAAAATTCTCAGAATTTTAATTTTTAATTGTCAATACATGCTCTTAGTACGAGTATTATAATATATATTAACTATAGCGCCTACGTCAATGATATGGAAGCAGGAAAGAGGCGGAAATAGATTTATAGAATTGCTACACTCCTGTAGCTCGTGCTTATATATATATATATATACTAGGTAATGGTAATACTTAGTAGAGTGTATATTACATATAGTATACTATAGTCTATAGTAACAAGCATTAGTATATATGCATATATGCATATAACTAGTGCAAGTATACTACGAATATAGCATACAGTATATGCACTATACTCACTTACTAGTTTTTTCGAACCACGCTACTACTAGTAAGCTATTGTACTAGACTAACGTCTAAAGTAAACTAGATAGTACCAAAGCAGTCAGTCATGGCACAAGCCTATGCTACCGAGCGCTTTCGCATGGAGTTAGTAGCTAAAGGGAGCAGTACTCATGCAACTTAGTTGTTTCAGTTAACATATATAGCATTATAAGCAACGTACACAGCTCACCTTTTGCTTTCAGTGAGGATTACTCCGAATGGTGACTCTAATATACGCCGCTCCAGAACGTGAATTACTTTCGTCCAACAGGTCACTAGGCTCGTATGCTGTGCAAAACTCTTAGTTTCCATACCAGTACTTGATTTAAGCATAAGATTCCTTCAAGTTTGAGATAATGCAACAATCTACCTGATGCAGGGAATGTAGCACTTGCCAAATGAACCTGTCTGCTGCGGGATTTTTATCAAGTTTAAGAGTATATCTTTCGATATGTGTCTCCACAGTAGCCTGCAGCTTCCATTTATTTATCATGAGCAGGGTAACCATATTCATGACCAAACGTTTGACCTTTCACTGAATAGATTTAGAAAACCGAATGAACAAATTGCTAAACGCACAGCTAATCGCTTCGGTGTAAGTGGTTTTCGTCTGGGCCAGCGAAAGCATTCAATCAAAGAGGGTTACTAACAACCGCAAGATCATATTTAGTGTAGTACCACAGACTACTCCTTCTGAGGATGGCACCCGTCAGTCAACCTTGGCTGTTTCTAACTACCGGCAGGCCGTCGAACTAACCGACGCAGAAGCCGCGCATATATAGGTCCGATCTTTTTCGGACTCTTGTAAGATAACACAACTTAAAACGGCACAGTAATATCAAATTTCGTTAAAGTATCTACACAAATTGACGAACGTCTCAAAATATGATTAACGATCCAAGGCACAAATGCGCCTGATGCTGCCATCCAAAGAAAAGTGAGATAGAAGACGCGGTTTACAAGCATTTTTACGCTAATCAGAAATAACATTAAAACGCATCATTTAGTTTTTAAAACAGTCGTTATTGGCTATAATTTTAAGGAGACACTAAACTCCTCATGCGCGCCTGCGTCTTTAACAATACATAAATAAAAGTTTCATGTTAATAATTTTTTTATATTCAACTTTTAAGGGTCAACGCATTTGAGATTATTTTTAATTTAAAAAAAAGAGGTTTTGAGTAGCAACTTTGTTTTTAACTTCTACAACCCCAAATAATTATATTTTAATAATATTATTGAAAATTTATAAATTTAATAGGGAGTGGTTTTGTAAATTTGTCCGCCATCTTGCAATTGGAAGGTACGTGTTTAGTAGACACTTTCTAACTTAATGGTAAGCCATGTTAATGTGTCTAGTAAAGAGGTTGACTACTTTTTATGAAGTTCTGGTTTCTACTTTTTAAAGAGGCTATGAAATAAGTAAGATTTGTAAAATTAAAAAATTGTCTAAAACAGTCGGAAATTACTTACTGTAGTCATAAACAACCGAAAATATGCAAAAATTACTATGTTAATAATAATATACTCAAACTTTTTTGTTGTGTACAGTTTTAATCCGAATATTGGAAAGACCTTACAACAGTTTTTTTTACTAAATTCTAACAAAACAGTTATTAACTTGTTATAGGTTTTAAAGTAAATTTTCTTACTTTGGCTAAAGCATGAGAATAGCATTTAGATATTAGTAAAATAAAAAGACGTTACAAAGAGGCTACAGGCTTTTTGGAAATGTTTAACTAATTTTTCTTTAAGGTTATAAGATTCACCTTTACCTAGACAGATAAAGTTATTACCTAACACTTTATGTATAAAAAAGAAGGGTATTCGAAATTGTATTAGCAAAAGATTTGACGTTTATAATAAATATGTAATATATAATGTAATATAAAGCATTTGCAGGCAGACCTTATTTAACTAGTTTTAATTATTACTGTTCGCTCATCTTGAAATTTTTTTTTATCATAGGCATACGACCTGTTTTCATTATTTAGAATTTTAAAGATTGGAATACTTCACTTATAACTATAAAGTTTTTGAGTCTATGTATACTTTTCGTCTTTTGTGTTAATGTTTTTTATATTATTTTTTTTCTTAATAGATTGCTTGTTCTAATAGGTTTTTGTGTTTTCGTCTGAAAAGTTTTGAGTAAAAATGTGTTCTAGAGCGAGAGGGAATACGATTAATTTTGTACTTGTCCCTTTTTAATTCTTGTCTAGCATTACGATACGAAATTTCTACGCGTTGAAGTCGTTTTCTGCTTGCATTCAGATTCACAGGACAATTTGAAAAAAATTATTATCTATGCTGGACTTTAACTGCACAGAATTTCATGATAACATATAGTTTAATTAGATATTACAATAGAAAAATTAAGGGATTCTATAGAATACTTTTAAAAGGCTTTTCACGACAAAAATTTCTTTTGTATATACTATAAAGCAAACCATCTCCTGTTACATACTTTTGTTAATCCACTTCATGATATCTTTTAACAATTAAACGTTATTCCAATGAGTATTTCCGCTGCTCCAGTTTTAACTATATATTTGAAGTTATATTACTTTACTCTATGTAAAATATTGTATTAAATTTAGGTTACATTTCTCATATGATTAAAAGATTAATAAAGTTCATTTTTCTGACTTTACCAAATATATGTCGGAATGTACCAAACTAAACCGAACAGTGGGGAATTATTAGAACAATTTTACATCCTTAATTGATTTATTTATATGCATAGAAAGATATAAATGTTTATAAGAGAATGAAAGGGTACGCATTTTAAATTATAATTAACCTCTAACAGTGCGCATCTTCCTACTACTATAAAAAACTTATTGCGACTATGGATGGAATGATGTCCTTTTCTTTCGCAAATATTTTAATACTGCGGGTATCTATCACAGCTTCCGCTACTCTGCCATTGCAGGATAGTAAACTTATGAGCCGATAGTCTTTTATGAAGTTTCATGGTTTTTTTAATTTGGAAATAAAAAAAACCTCTGCTAACTTTCAACGATTTGGAAAGTAAGATATAGTAACATCGAATTATAAAAGTCCGATTACATAAGTTAAAGGAAGCAGATTTCCGTCGCCTAAGAAGAAAACGGTTCAGTATGCAATACAGCTAGTATATCAATGCCGATATGAATAATAAGGAAACCATGATCACGATCCCGGCCAAATGCCCCACAAAAATTTATCTTTATTACAAAGGCCTTCAGCCGTGCCAAGGCTGGTAAAGAAATTCCCCTAGGTTGAAGGGGTTCGATTCCTTCTGGCATAATAACGTTCGATGTACTTTTTGAGTATTTTATTCACTAAAGTCAAATGAATAAACAATTTAGGGGTAGTGATTCTCCTTACAAGCTCTATAGACCTACTTTAAAGACTTTTGACTGTTAGCTATAGAACAGAGCTTTTGTCCAGTGTTGTACACTCTTTAGTAGAGTGTGGCAAGAGTAAGCGCCTTTACCCTAGGCTACTATTCATAAAGTGACCGAAAAAGATCGGCACTATGGTCAACCTCAACAATTCTGTTTGAGTTAGCTCCACCGAACATCATGAAGTTGAGCTACCTCCTACTTGGACACGATCTGTCACTCTAAATTACCATCCTTACAACCATAGAGGTTGTTAATGAGTGTTCTATCTTCTCCTAGTATTAATGCTAAGGAAAAATCGACCCTAGCGTCGACATCCACCTTGACGGAGCCTTATAGTAGAACCAACCTGTAGTAATATCTTCATCCGTCCCACAAAGTCGGTTAATGGACGCATTAAGACGATTGCTGTCGTAACTGTGTCAGTTACTAATTAAATAAAAAGGATTAGCTACTAATACAGACTTGTCAGCTTAGTTTTACCTATTCAACCAAAAGTGCTGATGGGTTCTATCTTAAGAACCTCGCCACAGTCGAGTACATTGTTTGGCCCCCTGTTGAGAAATGTGGTCTCTAAGAAGTCTATTAAATTGTAACTAACTGTGAGCAGTACAAGTTAAGCTCTAGTATAACTAAACGTTTTAAAAGTCGATTGCCTAGTAAGCCCCTCAAATAAGTTTACTGCATTATATTATAAAAGTAGTCTGTCAAATGTTAGCTCCTTTACTTGGAGGTCCTCTAAACTCGTATAGAATGTAATTTCTACTGTTATTGTACAAGGAAGGAGCGTTGTAGTATTGGGTTAGGGCTAGGTTAGGTTAACCCAATTCATTCAGTCACAACTAATTATGTTAGTGCCAAGATAGAACCTCTCACAATGTTATATAAGAAAGATAAAAATAAGAGGCTTAATGAATTGCTTTATTCCGCATCTAAGAACAGCTTGGGACAAGTAAAGTTGTTTACACGCATAGTTAAAGTAAATAAAAGCGAAGCCACGCAAAATATAAAATTTTCTGGAGGCTTATAAGCTTAAATAAACTTTTATTTGACGAAGCGGTACCAGTAAATTAATTTCTGGGCAGTTAGGCTCCAAGTAGCAACTGTGAAAAATTGTTTTTTTTACCATTCTTAGCGTTATAGGTTTAATTTTTAATTGGTCTTACTAATTTGCTCACTTCTTTATGTAGTTTTTAACACTTCTGTTTTCAGGAGTTCAAAATTACAATTTATTTACTAATGAAATTTTTTTGTTTAGGTTGTTATTTCGTGAGAAATGTCAACATTATTATTTCAACAGTAATTTGACTTAAAAAGGTAATACCAATTTAAAACTTTTATAATAATGATAAATGCGATTAATATTTTTATTCAGTAGCTAAATCCTCGTCAGGGGCTTTGCTTCCATTAGGTGGGTTCATGGCTTCCATGACCGGCTTCATAATTTCAAGCACCGCTCTAAAGTTTTCGGCACGTTCAACCGCACCGTATGCTTTACCTCTGTGGGTGCCTTTAGAGTATATAATAATTATAATAATAAAGATAATTGGTAATTAGTCACTACATACCGCTTTTGAATATTCTTGATACAGTATAAATGAAGCTTGTATCATCAATATTTCTTTGATTAACCCACTTAATAAGTTCTTCCTTGTAATTCCATTCATCTTCCCGTGAAAAATAGAGTAAAGTAAAAGCTAATTTCATTTTTTTTATGTTTTGTAAGTTTACCTTTATGATATTCCTGCACTGTTGTTATGTAGTGAAACAATCCTGTTACCCACTTTAACTGTGGATCTCCAGACTCGTTGCAGATATTGCTGGGCTCCCGGCAAAAGTCATAATCGGGATACTATATATATTATAATATTACGCTCAAAAAATTTAGTTAAGATGATTGTTAGACCAAAGCTGTGCGCCCTTCATCTTTTGCGCGTTTGCCTAAATAGTAGTTTAATTTTCCAAAGTGACAGACGCCTCCCGTAAGAAGTACACCTACTTTAGAACTTAAAAACCTTTTACTTATACTACTTTCACATATAACCTCTCCCCCACCAACAGCAGCCTTGAACATTTGTTTTCCTAGTGGGCCCTAAACAGCCGTCTTCCCTACAGCCTTATAAATGGAAATTTATTGAACCAAAAATACATAGCAATGGTAATGTAGTAATCATTAGGGTAGGAGTGGGAGGTGATAGTAGACTAATAACCTCTCCCGTAGTAGAGCCAACTTCCGCTCTGTATACCGTCATAATCTCTACAGTAACCACCATCTTTAACGTATTTATAGTAAGCAGAATCAGTAGAATTAATTGGTTTTCTATAGCCCCAAGATCCTAGTAAAGAGTAAATAATATACTCATACATCTAAGTGCGTTAGGTATCATCAATAAAGACCTTTATGAGGGCAATCTTTTTTAGCATTTTCCCATCTCGGCGCCTTGGGTAATACCTCCAGGGGCGCGCAGAAAAAAGGAGGAGGCGCTCCATACCAGAGAGCATGGGAAGTTCCTCTTTGCTGCATGCTACTATCAACCTCACACGCCATTGGCTTCTTTCCTGCAATGTAAAACCATGCGTGAAACTTTTTTTATAAAAGGTCTGCGTCTGCTGATTAACCCGTTTTGATGGACTGGCGATCTTCTTCTTGAGTGCAAGTCTGTTCTTCGTATAACTCATTGTACTGCCCACAAGCAGCTGCCGCGGGGTATTTTGCTATGCCTTTAAAGTATTACGAGTGTTACAAAAAAAAATTGCTCATGAACCAGAAACTTTACCAGCTTTCCTTGCCAAAGTGTGATGTACTTCATTTAATTCATCACAGGTGTTATGCCATATGCCCTCTTGCATGGCTTGTGCAAGAAATGCAGCAATATTTACCATCCCATAAACGTGATCTGTCCCTCCTATTACAAAAAGCAAGAATGGATGGTTATGACTGTGCAAGCTCGGGAGTATTATCTTATACTTTTACCATTCCATAACTTATACTCCAAGTTATTACTCAATAAAGCTCTAGAGGCCTTCACCATGTCGTTCCACTTATAAAAAGTTGACCTGGTAGTCTTTCCATCGGGTAGGATATATCTGTGCCCATGCGAATAGTAAATCTAAAACTTTTTCAATTTTTATGTACTGTATACCTAAACAAATAAGAGCCGTAGCATGCAGCTAATGCCCTTAAAAGATTTTTAGATAATGGATCATCTATTTAAATATAGTTAATAAAAAATTCACCAAGCATTACTCACCGGCAACACAGAGTAGATAATTTAAGTATTAATAAATTACTAATATATAGTCTTAAACAAGGGATATATATAATAAAGTAACTTCATTGATATTTCTGGCCGAAATAAAAAGTTTTTAAACCTGGATATATATTGTTGAGCTCCTATTAATAATTATCTCTTGGTTTTTTAAAGATTTCTACATGGGATATGCGTAGGATACTTGTTTTTGCATAATTACATATTGCAGTCAATTGCTTTAGCAAAGTTTTCAAACTGCTTCTCTTACAAGTTTTGCTAAAATTACCTTTTCTCTTGCACTAAAAAGGGTTAACTTGTAAACTTCTTAAGAGCTGCCTGTAGACCTAAGTGTTTTACTTATTTGTATATGCTATCAATGTATTAATCATAACGCGTTTCCTTCACAAGACTAATTTTCTTTAGGATTATGCACACAGAAACATAAATTAAGAACCTTCCTCTTCTAATGTGATGCTGTCATCCTCTAATAATAAAAATACAAAAACATATACGGGTATTATGAAAGTCAACACTTAATTATTGCAACCAATTAGATTACCTCTATTATTATCATGGTCTTCGTTGTTTTTTTCAGTAACAGTTAATATCTCACTAGTATTAGCTGTAATATATTTAAAAAAGAAGTATAAACACAATCGCCTTCATTGAACTTGAGAAGGAATTTTTATAACCGTTTTTGGTTTCATCCAATATAGAGTCGATAGCTCCTTCAGTAAATAAGATGTAATCAAGAAAAAATTTAATTCGGAAGAAGAGAGAAGCAGAGAATGAGGGGTAGAGGGAAGCAACTAGCTAGCTCGTGATCTCTTAAAGCTTAGCATGAATAGAAATTTTAAATATTCAAACTTTTCACTTCTCTAAGCTATAATGCTAACTTTTTAAAATCATCATTTATATAAAGTTTTCATTTTAATAATAATAATGAATTTTTAAGAGTTTAAGAGGTTATCTCCTCCTCTCCACTTCCATCTCATTAAAAATAAACTACTCTTACTGTGTCTACTCATTTTAGTGTTGTTAGTTATAGTTTTATTATATAACAAAACAAAAAATCATTTCAATTTGTTTTTGATACCTCTACGGTATTCGGGTTCAAGAATAATTATGGACTCGTCTGTGAACTTGGCTGCATTGCTCGAGTTTATTCCTATTTGTGAGGAATATTATTTATAGCTTTTTTTTTTATTAGTTACTAATTTGCTAATTAAATTTATCATAAAACTACCGCTAAAGCGTTGCTAGCTATTCAACTCTATAAAATAATTTACTCGCTAATTCTTAAATTTTATAGATACTTACCTTGGCCGTTCTTAACGGTTAAATTTGCTTAGTTATTTACTGCTTTCATTTAATATTAGATATAAGCAATATTATGAATATTTTAGTAAAAATTATAATAAATTTTTTTTTCATTTTAAAAAACTCTAAAAGTACGGTAATTTTTATTTCTATTATAATTCTTAAATTACGATATTCACTTTTTTTTATCAATTACAATTAGGTTAGGGTTTCTAATATTTATAAAATCATATGTGATGCAATAGAAGTAAATTACCCGAAATAGTTGTTGAGTTTCTAATTAAATTAGAGTTGTTACCATCCTTGGCATCTTATAAAGTGCAAAGAAAATATAATACTGTAATTTAAATTTAATTATAACAATTCTAGGAACCTTTGTCGGTTTCTAATAGGCTAAAAAGGTCTAACTCCCCTTTTTTTGAATAAATTAATATAATTATTATATGTATAACAAAAGTCAACATAATTTTTTATAAACATTAATTAGTACTCATACCTTGAGCATCACAAAAAAGTAGCAATAAAGCAATTAAAATGAAGAAGGGCTTCATGACAGATAATCCCTAATTTTTGGAAATAGGAAAGTATGATAAAATTCTAGCTTATATATTCTTTATTGCTATAATTATCTATTCTACTCACTTTCTTGTTTAATCTCACCAATATGCAAAGATAAAATTTACTTGGAAAAATTAATTTTTAAAAATTAAGAGTTAATAATGCTTAAAAAACATTACAAGGTTAAAATATTTTTAATGATTAATAAAAGAGTTAAACCTACTTAAATGAATATGGTAGATTCTTCGTTCTTATCACATATTTCTTTTAGTATTCTTAAGGATTTTATTCCTAATTTGGAAATTTTAATAATTAAATTACTTTTAAGAATTTTTTTTAGATATATACTTTACTTAGTAATAAATTTCAACACAACTGCTTTACAGCTTTAAATTTTTTTAATTAAATAATAACTAATTTCCGAAGAAGGATAAGTAAAGATCTAATATGTTATCTATTCAGGTTACCGACCAACTCATAAATATTTAGTTAAATGTTGATGAATAAAATATATCAGTTTTTTCTGCATTACTAAATATTTTTTGCAACATTAAAAACTGCATTTAGTACAATCAAACCTAAAAGCTAAAAATAACAGGAATTTAAGCGTTATTAGTTAAGAAGTCAGGAGTTTTTAAAACTTTGGTCTATGTAACTAGTAAGTTGCACTAAAGAATGGGGTAAAATAATGCCTTTTCTAAAAAAAATTCTATTTTACCCCCTACCTGTTTACAAATCGGGAGGCTCGCTATCTTCACTAATAAGAAGTTTGCAATAAAATATGTAAAAATTAATAAAATATTTAAGGAATTTGATAAGAATTGAGTTAGTGATGAAACATTAACACGAATATCAATTATTGTTAAATTTGAAACATAAATATGTGGCGAAAAATTACCTGTACTGCACCCTAGCAATATATTATAATTTACTAAATAATTGAGGAAACTAATTCTTTTCTTATGCTGTTATATTTAGTTTATTTTTTTTTATTAAAATTAAGTAGTTTGTCATAGCTACTAAATATATTTTGTCAATATTGTTTGTTATAATTAACATATTTTTTTTGTCGTTGCGACGGTTTAGTAAGGGAGGGAAAGGGTGAAAGTTTACTATCTACAATCTTTACTTTAAAGCATAATTCCAAGATAATCAGAAAACATAACATTCCATATATAGAATTTCGAAATATCTATCTATTAAAGCTAGTTATTAATTTATGACCATGAAGGAATGAAAAGAATACTTTTGCTGTTCTTGGAGGTAGCTTGTACACCTCTATTTCACTAAGCATTTCAATATTTTTGATAAACTTACTATAAATACTTTGCTGTATTTAACATCAATATGTAACACTCAAATATAAATTTTATACCAAATTATCTATCCCAATAGTTTATTATTATAAAAAAGTTATGGTGAGAAGCTGCTATTAGGAAGTAGCTAGTAGTTAAATTACTTGGCATCATTAAAGGCCCTGCTTTTAAAACTATAATCTTCAAATAAACTTATTGTTTAAGAATTAAAGTAAACTTGTTACGAATCAAAAATTTAAAAAAAAAACGAATAGGCAAGCTACTCTACAAAGCTTCTCACTGAAAAAAATTCTTCCACTTATCCACAGACCAAAGTGAACTTACTAGCAACCGTGACAATATTACTTTTCAAAATAATAAGCTTTAAATGTGCACATGAACTCTGCATATAATAAGAAGAACATCAATAATTATAAAATTAGTACTCCTTATAGCGTTAGTACTATTAACTATATACAAGCTAACAGTTCTAACAGTAACGATAACAAAAAAAGCAATGATCTTTTTTTTTATACGAAAAATATGCATGATGAAATCAAAATATATACTAAACTATTAGACAGTTTAACTTGTGTCAGGACTCTGCTGCTTTGCCCCACTGTTATAAAATTAAGTAACTTAATAATAATGTTAAAATGGAAATAACTTCACACAAACAAATAAAGAAAAATTTATTTCTGTATTAATAAGGCAATTTATTTTACTTGACAAAGGAGAAGCTACATTGAAATTTATACATCGTTAATATCGGTAGGTATCTTAGGCGAAAACAGGGGATAAAAACTAATAGAATTCTATCAAATTGTGGCAATTTTATATTTAAAATGTTGACAATGTGATTATAAAAGCCAATTTTAAAAAACAGATACGCAACTAGCCCTTCTAAATTATCAACTGTAGTGATAGTATGGACAATACTTGAAATAATCAAAAAATTTTTTGGTGAGTAAAATTTATATATTGTCTTCTAAATTTTTTAATAAAAAAAAGCATAACACAATTGAAAGGAAAAAATGTGTTATTTTAAAACGATACCAGGAAGCATGCAGCAATGAAGGTATGTAAAAAGGGTTCTAAGCCAAAAAGAATTTACAAATTACTTTTTTTATACTTTAAAAAAAAAGCGTAAGAAAATTGAAAGTAACCTAGAACAGTTTTAATTCCATACTAACCACTCATTATTAGAATCTTAAACGGAGTTAGCTTTCCACTATGTATCCACAGTGTTAGTAATCTACTATTCACCCCTAATTACTTAAAACATTGTTAGTCTTCTACTAATCATCCATGATTATAATTTATAACACCTCCGAATTATTCTAAAATAATCTAGTTGTTATTTGCGATCATCAAAGATTAGGTCCTAGCTGTTTAAGTTAACTAGCTTTATTATAGTTTAAAAATTTCTTGACCTCCTAATCTTTCAAGCAAGTAACCAACTTACCACCGGGGGGGGGGGGTTTAAGGGCTATGAATACTCTTCAACAAGTAAGAGTTCCTTCCTAAACAATTAAAAAAGACTTAGTTTCTTCAAGAAGATAGTTTCCAGGATGCACTTCTAAATTTCAACTAACAATCTTTTGATCTTTTTCAGTGCATTAGACTATACTAACTCAGTAAAAAACACGGATAGGATATAGTACTGTTAAGGAAAACCTGAAAGAAAACGCATTTAGGCATATGAATATCTAATTTAAGTAATTTTAGACTTCATAGAACTTGCTTGCTTGATGAGGATTACTCAAATACTCATCTAACTGTGACTAACAGCAGTTCACTTTACCTTTCATTTATTCTTTCCTTCTTTACTAATTTGTATATATTAGCGGCTCCCGTTAACTAGTTACTTAAAATTCGTATTGAACTCCTTAAATTGACGTTTTTAATATGGTTCTACTGAGGTTGCTCTTCCATCCAGTTGCAACAGAGGGGACTACTATACTACTTATCTAGCTTAATTAATTTGGCCGATGAGGTCAACATCTTGTTGTCATCTCGTATTTGATTTTAAATCTCATCTATGTTTAGTTAACTAAATTTCTTCATAAATTATTAAGTTGGTTAACCTAATGAAAAATAAGTTCTACTACCGTGAAATATTTTTAATTAACCAACCCAACTTTCTGAGATCCTCTTCTAATAATAACTAGAATTAGGGCTAAATAAGGATATTAATGATATGATTCCTAATTAAGCAAGAGTTCTCCTCTAGATTTCTTTAAAGAACCCTCTAGGTATAATTGAACAAATATCTTACTTTACTCTGATAAAGAGCGTTGATGTTATTATGTTCATCTTGACACAGTCCTTGTTTCAGTTTATTACTATTTGCTATTACTTTGACCCCTCGGACCTTTTACTGAAGCAGATGAAATCATATAAGATTATAGCTCAGGTAAGCAAGCTTTTCATGATATAAAGGGCAAAAGAAAACACAATCAAGTTTATAAAACTATCCTTGTTGTTAATACTAATAATTGTAGTGGGGAAAAGAATTTAAAATTTGCGTATGCACTCATCTCCAGTCCAATCTGCCAATGAATTAGAATTAAACCATGTTTGGACTATTTATTAAAACCGGTACTGTAATAATAGAGTAATCGATGCTATGCCGTAATATATTTTATCTATTTTTAAAGACGATTGATGTTAAATAAGAGGGAGATCTAATACTAGAAAAGTATTAAAGCAATTCTTGCACTGAGTAACTTAAGAGTAACGAACAATTTATAATCTTAAAAGTAACTTTAATAAATAGGACATGAGTTGGTTTTTAAGAGAATATATTTACTTCCTGAGTAATTAAAATACCAATGAAGATATTAATTATTAATTTAGTATAATAGTTCGAATCTTTGAGCCTGATTGGTTAATTAAATCCAAAAGATAGTATTCATATAATACAAATGGATATTATAAAAAAACGGAAAGATTAAGTAAGTGACTTGCTACATACTAAAGGAAATAATTCTAATAATTAATACCAAAAAACACCGGAAAGAATTAATTCTCATCCACACTCCTAAAATGCTTAACAACACGAATCAATAATACTTAACGACACTTTGCGTAAATGGAGAAATAGGATGTCGTATATAGCACTACCATAAGGAAACTGCATTCACTAAATCATGCATATAATTATACTAGAACATTATTTATGACTCGAATAGCAAGATACTTTGTGGATTGTAATGAGGTAATTTACTTACCTTGGAGATGGTAAAAAATTAAGGTTATAGATATAACTGAATGAATTTTTTTTGTCCTTGAAGTACACTCTTTTGCTATTGTAGTCCACAAGGAAATAAGGTAAAACTTTGATGGTATTGAAGATACATATAAGTTGTATAATTAAAAATTCATTTTCAAGGTAATTGGGGGAGAATATTAGTTTATGTAAAATACCACCAAGGTAAGTAGGAATAATTTTTATACCTCTTTTTAAAACAAAATTGGTTTTTTCGTCTGAATACGATATTAGTAAATAAACTGTAGGAATACTGACGTATGAAAGTAAGTAGATTACTACTCTAGCATAGTACGTCCTACGGAAATTTTATCTCAGTAAAAGTGCGTTCTTACCTAGACAAAATGGACACCACGCAAAATACTAAACATACTAAACACTCCCCTAAATCATGATAACAACACATTTCAAAGCCCTAAGTCTCCAAAAAATCATGTATAAAAGCAGCAGCTGCAGACGGTGAGCGCGCGGCGCTTTAAACGTTATCCCTCGGTTGTGTAGGTTAGAATTTTAGTGGCAGTTCTGCCTGTTAGCTATCCTCGGGTGCTTTCCTATGTGTCCAGTACACTGCCGTTTAGCGGAGCCGTCTGTCCCTAGGTCGTCATCGCAAAGATATTGAAAAAGGTCGGTTTTATACTGAAATTCAACAGTTCCGCTGTAAGTTAGTCTAGAGAGAGCTGCAGAGAAGTATATCTGACATGGGCATTGTGCTAACTAGTGAATTCTATAAAGAACTACTTTTTTTGACTTTAGCTGAAAAACTTAAGTAAGTTTTAAGATTTTCAAGTAATATTGCATTGGTAATTCAGGATGCTATTAATTAAGGCTTTGCTTGATACTTACTCCGCTTGGAAGTCATTTTTTGAGCCTTTTGTCATTGATTGAGATAGCTAACTTACGATAAGCACTGTGATAAATTGAGACAAATAGCTATGTAGTTTTTTTTAAAGAAGTAAAGGAAATATGATCAAATAACGCATATTTTGAACAGCATGCCGTGTATATACATGAATCCTAACATTCGTGAGTAGAGCACCTGCTACGAATGTGGTCTTGGCTCAGGGATGCACTTTACTTAGGAGAGTTACAAGTAGCGTTACGCGAGTATCGAAAGGTTTGCTCTTAAATTGCTTAAAAAACCGAAATTGGTTTTACTCCTTTGGCAGGTTCTATTATACCTGTAGTCTTAGGATCACTAAACTACTTATAAAGGCTCTTTTAAAAATTGTTAGAAAATGCCAATCATAGTAATTATAAAAACTTTGAATTGCAATTTTATACATCGATTGTAACTAATATAAATATTAAGGTTAATAACAATAAACGCACTGGTCGTTTATATCTTGGTTTTTCGTCATTATATCTTGCAATTTTTTTAATTTTTATAACTCCGGAACATTCTTTGCACTTAGATTTTTTATCCATACTTTATAAAAAAAATTTCAGGGGAATGTCAGCCAAAAGCAACTAATTTCTTTTTTTTTCCACTTAATTAATCATCCGCAAAATGATTATTAAGAGATACGCAACTAACGTGTCTCTTAGCTTGCGCATATCCTCTGAGTTCAATTATTTAACTTTTAATCTTTGCAGCTCACTTCTTGCTCTTGATATGTGCAGGCAACCTAAACTTGGCTGTGACACTGCAGCAGGTAAGACTTTAATTTTTTGAGGCAACTGCATAGGCTAGAATATTAGTGATAGTTCTTTGTCAAACGATTTGTTTCGGCTCTGATCGTTAGTCATTTCTAGCGACTTTCGTCAAATTTCGTACACTCCTTAACAGGCGTAAAGGTTTCTGTGTCGTCTCCAGGGTCGCTATTGTACAAGCACACCAAAAAGACCAAGCCTACATATAAGATTCGTGTCCAACATGGTCGTTAATCCTTACTGGATCCAGATTGTATAGTTCTATGGGTCTTAAAAGGTTGCCATCCCAAGTTGGAATAACTTTTTCGGATGTAAATTTATCTTTGATCTGGTCATGTCACCTCTACGACAAAAAGGCATTACTTGATCTAAAGCTAATGAAGCTTAATACGGTCACTTTAATTATTTACAAATCTTTACGTTGTGATTATGGTACCTTCCTGGTTGAAGCTCTGAGTTTGTGCTGAACGTTACTTAGAAAAGTTGCAAGATCTTTACTGGTTGTGTCGAACGACGTAGACTTAAAACTGGCAAAAACTTCAAATTGGATGAAGTCCTTAGGTAAGTGCTATATTCCTTGTATCTCTGGATGCTGCAATATATTTGGCAACACCCCTTGTGCCTTGCGCCTTCAGGTTGCGCTAGGTAGGCTTAAATTAATTAAGGACGGCCTTATGGTAGTAAAAGAATGTTAGCTAAATAACTTCAAAACTTTGAACCTTCACGTTGAGTACTACTTTCGGCAGCTATTCCCCTTAGGCGTAGTGAAATGAAGAGCTGGTGTAGTCAAACACTGTCACTATTAAAATAGTTGATGGAAGCAGCTAACTTACGTTGGACCCTACTGTCATCCGAGTGATTAGTTTCGGCGAAAGCTATGGCAGAAAGAACGGCATGAATGAGGATTAGGTAGCACTGTCGCTCTGTTCCGGGGTCGCTGGTACGGATTGGCTTCGCTTCGGCTAATTAACAACTGATACGATCCACGCTGGTGTGTAATAATGCATGTTACTATATGTCTGTGTAGATATGTAGTAATAGGTTACTGATATTGTAGTGCTGTTTACAAATACTATGTATATATATATATATCAGCGCGTGGATTTAGTTTTATATTTAAATAATGCTAAAAAAATTTATTTATATTAATAAAAATATTTTTTATATATATCTTTAATACTGAATATTTATTTTTAAGTAAATAAGATGGTAGTTTTCTGTTTATTTTTTATTTTTCTGGTAGCAGTGGAGGCGCTGAGGCACAAATTGCTTAACTTTATTCTCGAGAATTCGTCTACAAGTCCCATTCATGTCTTTTGCTTCCTCGTGTCCTTCATGAAGGACACATTTACAAGTGCAAGAGGCCATTGAGGTTTCAACTTACTTTTATTATGATTATTATTGTTGTGGATGTTGTATAATAATAATATAATAAAAATAATAATTTATAATAATAAAATAATAATAAAATAACAAATAATAATAAAAATGTGGTCATCAAGTTTTTGACATATATTTTTAACTATTATAAAGTACATTTTAGTTATAACTATTATTATTTGATTTACTCATATTTATTACTTATTATTATTATGCATAACGAGGGTAGAATAATAATAATAATTATATTCGAAACCATCGACGCCTTCTGACTTACTAAATAGTCCCTTTTAAAAGGATAAAACTTAAAACAACAGAGCTCGAACAGATGGTAATCTCTAGGTATCAAACATACATAGGTTTCCAGTTTAAAGAATACTTTATAAGGAGACTATAATTTAAAGAGATGAAGTTCTAGTGGAGAAAACTAAGCTACTTTAATAAAATTTTACGAACTCCTCTTTTCAAATAATAATAAGGACATAAAGAATTAATGTTCAACTCTCTATTAATCATAAATATAAAGATGCATTACGAACTTAGTAAAGAGTTAAAAGTTGCTAGTTCTTCTAAAAATAAACGTCGTTGTCCAAACGAAAATAAAATGGTGAGCTTTCGATGGTGTAACCAGCCGGTTATATTGTTCTATAAAGGTAAAAGGGGCGAATGTTTGCGATTTAAATAACAAAAATATAGAAACTTCAAAATTGCAAAGGTAAAAGGAACTCTGTTTAAGTCAGGTAGCAACGAAAGTAAAACTAGATCTTAGAAAAGGAAACCGGAATGATTAGACTAAGATTGCAGAAAGAGAATTAAGAAGTCCACTTACACAACTTAAAGTATATCAAGATAGCTTTTTACCCTAAAAAATATAGCAAAAACCGTTCTTTCCGAGGGAAGACTTCAACTTAAATACCTGGCAAAAGATGACGATAAAATAACTAATAGCGTGCGCAGTATAACCAAATAGTGTTATATAAACACTTGAGTGCGTCCACAAATCGGCTTGTTAAGGCGTAGAAGACAGTCCTGAAGTGAGAGAAATTATCATGCCGCCATAACACTTGGTTAAAACTTGGAAAAAAAAAAATTTGGAAGTACGGCTGAGTTATACTTCAGCTATGCAGGTTCTAAATTAGTGAAAGAGGTAGTGTTAGAGTCGCTTCATGTTTCTTGACCAGGTAAAATTTATGTTAACTCAATCTTAAACTCTACAAATTTTTTACTAAAATAACAATAATTATAAAAAGTAATGTAACTTAACACTTGTAAAAAATAGTAACAAATTATGGAAATAAATATATATTAAACTAGAACGACAAAAATAAAAATAAAAGAAAAATAATAACGGGACACTTTCGTATAAAAGCTCAGTAACTCAAAAAAAAACACAATAAAAAGATTATGAGTCCAAAAATGCAGTTGCCGAAAGTATCCTTGGTAAGTTAATATACAATATAATTAACGTGCAGGATGGTAAATATCTCTTATTATTTGTAAGGGAGACCATAAATACAGTTTGAAATAACTATGCCGTTTTAGATAACACTTTATCACAGTTAATGACTGTAAAAAGCTTCTAAGTTAATATTTCTGATATAGGGTAAATGTAACAAAGCTTTCGGACAACATATACATTATAAACAATAACTGGGCTGACCTTTTATACCAGCAGGAAATATTAATTATCCTTTTAAAAAGGCTTGCTATTCCCCTTTATACTTAACCAAACGTTACTAATAGATGCTTAGGGTCCACGCACTAAGCCAACTTGCTGGGTGACTATTGCTAATTGGAAATAAAAGCACGAAAGAAAAGGACTTAAAGGGTTCATAACAGGACTTATTTAAAGGTTAAATTTGTAAACCCACGACCTTTTATATAATGAGACTTTTTTTAAGCGGATAATTCCAAAATTTAGAGGCCTTCTGCGCGTATCTCTTTCAGATAAGAAGATAGTTCCTTAATCTAGGAAATTTAGAGATAAATTTTAATATTTAAGTTGATTATTATTTTCTCTTTCTGTTCAACATTTGCGGAGTTGCTTTTAAACAAATTTCTAACGAGTCCAGGAATGTGGGCCGGTTTATAAACTTTCATGTAATTTAAAGCGCTTTTTTCGGGTTTCTCATTGATTTTTTATGTATTAATTTACACACTTTCAACACATTAAATTGTCAAATGTTTTAACTTATGTATACATGTTCCATGTGGATCATATAGGTTAATATTATAAAAGGCGACCCTTATTTATAAAAAAAAATACCAAAGTTATTATAGTGTTGTACGTGTGTTGACTAAAACTGAGGATTTCTAAAATAAAAAAAGGGTGTCTAGTAAAAATCCCCTTTATTGTTCGTGGAGGAATTTTTAAAGAAGTTTTAATGACTGTAGAAGATATGAATTCGTTAGAAAAATATATGTGTTCCTTATAACTTGCTTTACTGCTTGGAGGCGGAAAAAAAATGCATACAGCTGTGAAGGTTATTAAGTATTACGACCCTCAATCATCTTCGTTAGGCTTGCTTATTTTGGTTAACTTTTCGACGACCTATTCAGATCATAAGGATTTGTAAAAGGTCCCCTTCTTTAATTATTCGCCTTTAGAACCCCCCTTCCTTGAGGTTCTAATGGAAACGCATTATAGATAATGGTACTAATCACTCTAATGCATGTTCCCTTATATACAAGCATTCGATATAGTTTTAATAAGTTTAACAAGGTCTGTGCTATGTATGTAGTTATTTCAGACACCAGCACTTAAACTTTAAATTACCCTATTAGCGGTCATTGTGTACAGGAAATAAATAATATGTTTAGTTACTCAGCTTTTTCACATTAACAGACTTTATCTTCAGAAAAATGTCCAATTTCCAAAAATGTAATTTTTAGAGCTAGAGGAGCTAAGCTTATTCAAGGGAGATCAAGGCTCGGAACGCCGTCTACTCTTTTAGGTAACGTACCTGCTGCGTCCTTGAGAGTCCTTGTCGAGATATATATATAAACTGGTACTCTAACTTGGTCACTGCGACCTTGAGGGTCGCATTTTTAGTACACGTGTAAGCGACGGGTACTCAACCTTAAGACTGCTAACAGCAAAAGTCCCACTAGGATTAGCTCTATCCCGCTTGCTCTTGACACTTTATGTGCGTAACGTGCCACGGCCTGACAACTCCAATACGCGGTTTTCTTGAATGGATGTGACACGTATGTCAACTCCTCGTTTTAGTCGCCAGCCTAGTGGCGAAGCTAATGAAACAGGTGTGAAAATTTTTTTACATATATATGGTAAAACAAAGACAGAAGCAATAGAAAGAACACCTTAATCAGGACAGTTAGTATAAAATTCTGTTCATTTTATTTAAATTTATATAACCTATAATCTAATCTAGGTTTATCTCAAATCATACTTGCTTAGATATTTTTATTAATAATTTTCTTTAAAAAATTCATTGAATATTCATTTTATTTATTATGTTAAAATTATTTTAGAAACTCAATGTACCACCCGCCCCTGCAGCTATCCTTCGAAAGCAAAAATCCTTTGGTGTCTTCAGGCTAGATATTTAGAAGTCTTCATTGACAATAAGCTTTCGTGATGACCGCACGAAGATACTGTCCTGCCGAGGGTCAAAGTGGTTCTCAAGCTTCCTAAATTTCTTCCAGGAAGCAACTCTCATTTACACCAAGCGACCCATGTGTGTGCGTATCCGGCCGAACATGACATACGCGCCAACTGTCTGAGCCTACGACTCACCTGAGAAAACCTTTGCGCTGCAAGTGATACGAAACTAGTTGTTACGCCTTACGCCGGGCGCGTTGTGGATTGTTCACAATGTTGCTTATATCAAGACCCTACAATTTAAGCCTCTGGCCACTCCTATTTAACGCTATGCTAATACCACCTACAAACAGTTTGCTAAGCACACCAATTGACAACTAGCAGCGTATTTATAATAGGAGTTTGGGCTTTAGTAAATAAACGTATCTCGATGTGGACTAACATAAGCTTAAGTCTAGTTTGTACACTATCATCCCGTTGAGAGCTGGTAAATTTGATGTTTTTTTTGACCCCATTGGACAAAAGGGAATACCATTAATAAAACAAAAAAAAAACTACATTGCGAGAGTCGAAAAACGCACTCTGTGCACTAAATTTATTCCGTCTACTTTACTAACCGTTGACAAAAGGCTGATGAACACCCAACAAACTTTCAAGAATAGTAATAAAGGCAAGAGGCTCAGGATTATAAACTTTTATAAGACGCTTGAGCAAGAAAATAATATAGTTCTGCGAAATATCAGATGAGCTTTAGCGACCGATGGGTTTTGATAAACCAGGAAAAAAAAAGTTAGAAACGGAAGCTTGACCGTTGCTTTTGGTTAAAACGACTCAGAAGATTCTCTTTTATGCATTGTCGAAGGTCGACGGTTTGCTCTAGGAAATCTGAAATTCGAACCATAATAAAAAATAGTAACAGAATACAGAACAAGATAGAAGAGGCTAAAGGGGAAAACAAAAAAATAGTTTTTAAATTTTTTAATAATTAACCGTTTCTCACAAGCTTAAAAAATAAAAATAGAAGTTCTTTTTTGGAAGAGCATGCTAAAATAAGATATAGTGGTAAAAATTTACATTTCTTGAGTTCTAGGTTCGCCACGTCAGATCGATTACTCTGTTGACCTATACTATTAATAATAGTACATAGAGGAAGAGATGGATTAACTTATTTTTTCAACAATAATTGAAAAGAACCTACTACAAAAAACGTAAAGGCATTGCCTTAGTAATGAAAACAATGCTACTTATAAAGTTCGGGCGAAACTTGCAGAGTTCGGAGAATTTGTAATCGTCATTGCCACTACATTGTCACGCCGTTCGTCGGTCGGATAATCTGTACTTTATTATATTATAGTTTTACTAATATTTAATAATATTTGTTACTTTATTTTACTATTTACTGATCAGGGGCCCATGACATTGAAAGCTAAACTTTAAAGTCCCGCTTCTTGGACTACAGCTTCTCTTTTACCACTCGAATCTTAAAAAATTGAATAACAATTTTTTATCTAAATTTTGCTCAAAGCCAATTTCCATTAAGAAAATTTTGTGCCCTTAAGTCTGAGTTGTATTTCTACAAGTCTAGAATTTATTTAATGTACACTTAGTTTAATCCATCAATGCTAGTTAAACACAGACATTTTGTTTAAGCAAATATAATTTTACTCGCTGAAAAGTAGGTCATTATTATAGTTTTGTTTTCCAAACTGGATAGGAATCACTTTTTATACGTCCTTTTTCTGTCAAAAATAACCAGTAAAATTAGTATTTTACAGCCGTTATATAAATGCAACTCCACATACACTGCATTTATATTTTGTAACCATAATACCGAATACTTCTGCATTCTATGACCTAAGTTTAGATAATATATTAAGTTATCAAACTTTTAAGTGAAGCATTAAAATTGTAATAAACTCTTTCGCAATAAAAAAGTCCAGTTAACTTATTTAGTCTTATGCCTCTTACAATAAAATAGGGTTTATCGAGCAGATCAATAACGCTTCAAGAAATCTCCTTTAAGACTAGCAAAAGTAAACAAATATATATTTTAAATAATATTTTGAGAGATAAAGGATGCTTTTGGATAGTTAGCAGATTTGTAAATATATTTAGACCACCTACAAGAGTTATTTTTTGAATTATAATTAATGCTCCTTCGGTTGAAGAAGTCTCAAAATTTTTAATACATATATTATACTTGCATACGACTATGTAAAAAGTAAATATACAAAATTTTATTAAATTATCCTTTTAGCTTTGAGAAGGTCTATCTTTGTCACATGCGAAATTATGCCTCTTCCCCTAATATTACATGCAGTTCGACTTTACATTCTTAGATGTACTTCTTTTATTACCGCTTTCAGGCTTTTCTCTGCAAAACATTCAGCTTCCTTTTTACATTTTCCATAGCGTATTCCGCACGCATTGCATAAGGTGACCCGCCCATCTGGCCCTCGACGCCATTGAGGTGTGTCAGTAGCTTTGAATTTATAATAAGCAAATGGTCACTCATTGAAGCCTACAAACTTACTTTCACATAGAAAGCAGAACCTAATATCTTTGAGTGAAAGAAGTTCATTTTTACTAATATAGCAAGAGTTTTGTATTGGCGAGCGGGATGGCAATAATAGTTTCTGTATAACATGGTAAGTGTTCAAACCAAGACAAACTTTATCATAATACATAAATATAAAAAGGACAACCAAGTTAGACTGGGCTGTTCCTCCCAATCTATTAACTTTATTAAATTTAAAAAATAAAAAAATTTTATTTTAAAAAAAATAAATAGCTTTGAGTTCGATTTTTTAATGGATTTGTAGGATTATTTTTCCTATAAACTTCATTTGAGCTTTCAGAAAAAGTTGATGATAGCCGCTTGGCTTATTAAAATAATATTAATTCAACGCCTATATACAACTTACTTATATACTTGATTCGAAAATCACATTTGCATCAGAGTAAAAGCTAGGAGTCCCTATATAATGTTTAAAATTATGGAGTTTATTAGTAATTTGGATTTATATTAGGGGTTTTTAATTTATATTTAACATAATAATCCTAAATTAACATTGCCGAACATATTAAAATTGTAAACAAAAATTATAAAGGCTTTTTTTACCTATATTATATACCAAGGAAGATCATCATATTTAAAAGTTTAAAATTTATTTACATGTAGTAGAGCTAATTTAATTTATTATGATTATCTTATTTATGCCTACGAACATAAGGTAAATACTCTAGCTAGAGCTACCTAAACTAAGACTATCAGGTGTCCATGGTTGAGTGTTAATAAAGGAGGCAGGTACATTGAGAGAAAGTATGCTTGGGAAAAAATTCCATTTCGCATCTGAGGTTAGGTAATAATCTAAATTATATTTATAAAGTACAAAGGTAAATCAAAGAAAAACGCCAACTTTTTTAAATACCAATCTATTCTAGTTTTTTTCTAACAGGATAAATTAATATTTACTATAACACTAGAAACTCTGACATTGCCTGGTTTCCACTCTTTTGCTTCTGAATCTTAAAGTTAAGCACAACTTAAGAATTCTGAAACTATAACCCAAAAAAAACTAATAAAAGATATTAGTCTTCTAACTAGCTAACCTTCAAAGTTTTTACTACAATGATTGTACGGAAAAAGTAATAAATTAAATTATACTCTGAAGAGAAGAGTTATTTGCAGAGGAAGGCATGACATAGGGAGATTGGTCTGGTGAGAGAAGAGCGGTACCGTAACCATTAATTTGAGATTGGTAAAGAGGGTGAGAGTCTTCTTTCTGAGTTAAGTTGAAATTCATCTTCACTCAAAAAATCGTACACTTGAAAGTTTGTTTAAATTAAAATCACAAATGGTTAACAGATATACAATTTTTAGCAAAGTTATAAAGACTTCGTAACGTAAACAAAAAGATGAGTCCACCAAACGCCAGGCACCGACTACAGTGTAAAAGGATGACCTCTTAGTAATTAACCAAAGCGTACTTATAACTTTGGAAATATGTTGCTGTACATAATAAGAAATTTTTAGTCAAGACTGCGTTTTTAGTTGTTCATTTAAAGCTTGTGAGTTGCTTTGAAAATCGTTAGCATAGTTGTATGTAAAACATAATTTGAAAAATATCTCAATTTAGTAACCGCTTGCAATTGTAAAAATTGGAATTTTAGATAAGGTCGTAAACAAAGCTTACTTGACTTTAATCGAAAAGAGCGCACAGTATTAATTTATTTGAAATATACTTGCTCTTTGTATATAGCTTATTAAATTATAGCTTCTTAATCTATATGTGTGCATTTATTGAATTTACCAATTTTAACTAAGTTACCTCTATTAGATATTAAACCTTAATTAAGTCTCTTAAGCCGTAATGATAGGTACAGATCAAATCTTTTAGTAATGTTTTATAAAATGCATTAAATAATGTTCTTACCCTGTCCAAAAATAGGTTTAAACTTACTAATAATCTTTATATTTCATATAGCCCTAAGATTAAAAAATTAAGTTTTTTTTACAAATTATTCGGATGAAAGACAACTATTAAAAAACTTTAGTTAAGCCTATAATCTTGATCCAGTTGTGAGCAATCTGGCTACTACTGTGAATCTTTTACATCGCACGGGAAGTAAAAGATTTGTAGAAAGTTGCTAAACGCACAAAGTTAACTGATGTATTTCACTTAAGCTAATTGAAAAGAGGGGAATCTAATTACAAATTTTATATAGCACCAGCTTACTACTTGGAGTATAATTAGTATTTTTGTGGTAACAATCAAAAATGATATTGATTTTTACCAATGAGTATGTAGAAGCCTTAAGATCTGTAACTTAAAAAATGCTCAAGATTTAACAATTGTAAATTCTCGGTTTAGGTATATACTAAGCCGACGCATTAGAAGAAACTTAATACACCAACTGTAAAAAGGCCATATCTACTTAAATGCACTTGGAAAACTATTTTATCTCTAAAATTACTTTACTAAATGAAGGACAAAAATTAATATTAGTATTTGCATACAGTATTTGATTAAAAGTCGTGATAGCGCTAAGAAATTAATACAATCGATAATTTAAATTTATTTTTTCTTTAAAGAAGTCAGTTAAAAAGTTTAGTGCAAAGAAGCTATAGTTATGTGAATGAAAAACTTTTCCATAAAAAGCTAATAACACTTTACCTCTTTTTGTAGGTATTCAAGAATTTAATTAGTTTGCTAATTTATTTGTATTCGTATTAAGTAAACTCCAATAGTTTCTTTTAAAGACTTATGTTTTTTATTTTATACTTAACGATGAAGAAATCAGAAGCTTACTTACAAAGCTAAACTTCATAATAATAAAAATTTAATAAAATATAAAGCAAGCCAGTGAAAGATTTAATTAAAAAATAACAAAAGAAATTTTTATATTTGTTATTTTTCATTGTAAAAAGTAGACATTTTTACTTTTTCGTAAAGAGAATACTTATTCAAGTGTTTTCTTTAAAAATACAGGTAGTATTAGAGCAGTAACCAAAAAAAAAAAATTAAATTTACTAATTTTACATGATATGAAAATGTATTAATAATTATTTAATTATATAATTCAATACTTCGGGTACAATTTCTAAAGTTTCACCAGGGCTAGAACGTGGATCGACTTTGCTAAGAATAAATGAGCACGTTTAAATGCTATTCAACTAATTATATATGTTATAAATACATAAAATAAGTGAATAAGGAAAACTTTAAATTAATAATAGAAAAAGAGAAAGTTTTAAAAAAACAATTTTTATTTTTTTTGAAGTACCCTTTAAAAACCATTCTTTTTACTTGGTTTTATCATAGAAAGATATTTGCTATGTGCTTAAATTATATTCGTGCACGTGTGACTGTCGTAATTCGAGTCAGCTTGTAGTTACCTAATAAAAATGGTTGCTGCTGCAAGGATATCTGCGATAATAAATATAATATCTCAAGGACATAACACGAATAGAATAAACATTGATGCCCTCACAGTTTTACATTATTACCTATAGCTGCTACACGACGACTCGTGGCTCTTAGTAATTGTGACTGAAACTACTTCTACTAAGCATTACCTGATTTGCTATCTTAAGCCCTATGCCATGTATGTAAGATACGACTTTAGCTTAAGTGTGTTTTTCTAAAGAGTGGGGTGTTAATTTTCATAATTGAATTTAAAATTATTAAGGGTAACTAGAGATAAGAGACATAACAAAGTTTTTTAAGTTTTATTCCTATTAACCATTTTATGGACATCTTCTATATTTTCCATATAAAATTGTTATCCTAGTAAATTACGACGAAGATCTTTTGCTAAACTGTCTGCACACTCGCCTATTTTATTAACTTTTCACATGAATAGTTCGCCCTTAATAAGTATCTTAACGCCTACTATCGAGACTGCTTCTTATCTAATTTATCAAATAAAAGAGCATATTGAAAGTATTAACAACATTGCTTAAGTAATAAACCAGTTTTTTTGATTTACTCCTAGTACGATAAAGTAAACAGTAAATAATAAATAAGTTTAAAATTGTTATAACCTCCGCCCCCTTATGTAATGATTCAAGTGCACAGCAAGCTTCTTTTAAAAGCCCGAAGTTTTTAACTTCACAAACAGTCCTTTTGTTTGTCAGTTTGTGTACCCAATGCTAATACATACTTTCGCAGTTTATTCCTTGGTCATGTAACTATATAACTAATATAAAATTTTTAAGTATAAACAGGTGAAAGCACATACTCCCCTTTTTTCTGGTATTATCGTTTTTGCCAAATATCTTTTGAAAAGTTTAAGCTAAATCTGTGCTTATAGAACGATTTCATTTTATTTTTATTTAGTTCTAACAACTTTTATAAATAGAGCCTCTTTCTTTTTGGCTGAAAAAAGTTTGTAATTCGGTAGAGCTTCAAAAAATTGATTGTTAAAATTTTTTTTTTGTATAAACTCTTCTATGACTCCTAATTTAAATGCGCCCAAAATTAAACTGTTAAAAATAAATCACGCAGTTTACATATTTGTATCTTTGTTTGTTTATTTTGTTCATTAATTAATGCAATTCTAACATAGCTGTGTTATTCTTGGACGTAACAATAAAGTTGTAAGCTTTTGCTTTCCAGTTGCTAGTCTCTCGTCTGTTTCTCTTAGTGAGCGTCCTTAGATGGTGTATAGAGTCTGTATACCGTCAGTCCGTTAGGTCAAACTATTTACTTTTAACACAAACACTTTCTTACAATACCAATAATATATATGAGTGAAACCAGTGAAAAAATAGTTAGAAGCCAAGTTTTGTGGTCTGTAATCTTTAAAGAGTAGAAATTTATAACTCCTTTAAAAATCTTGTTTTAATCGTTTAGAAAGTAGTGTGCATGATGAAAGAACTTTCTACAGAAACCATAGCTTATGTAATAAAAAATTGACTTTTGGTAAATAATTATGTAGTCATTTTGTGAGGTCAGCATTTGAAAAAAGCACCTACATAAAATTATTTGGTAATATTTTTTCTAATCACACTAAAAAGTTATATAACTTAATAAGATATAATGTTTTATGAAAGGCAAAAGTAAAAGGAAGTGAAGGAAACTGAAACGAGGATACTAAGCTCCAGAAATAAAATTAAAATCGCAAAACAATGATTGAAATATTGCTTCATTATAAAAGTATAGCAAAATCCGTTACTATCAGAAAGATGTTTAAAATATGTAACCATAAACATCTGAGGCGTTAACAATCAATATTGAAACCCGCGGTTTATAATATATAAATTTAAAGAGTACAACGCTGAAAAGAGAGAAATTATTTGTCATAACGAAAGTTGCTGCCTTCAGTAAGAAAATATAAATTAATATTTGAAAGTATTGCACTTTTAATCTGTAATATGTTTCGCTCTACCAAAGAATAGACTGTTCCCTTAAGAGTACAGAAACTCATTCAAGGTATTAAGCCTCGTAAGACAGAGGCTATTTTACTTTAGACAAGTAGTATTGGTTAACTAAAAGTTTGTCCAGGTTTCTGCTCATTTTTTCTTAAAAGATGAAGGAATTTAATAATGAGAAACTATTATTACAGTAAAATCTCAAATTAATATATTACTTTTGAATAATAATAAACAACTAATTTTAATACTATTTATATTTTTAATTTTAATATAGAAAAACGTTTATTTAATTAATAATAATAAATCGCTTGTAATACGGATCTCAGTAACCTAGAATCGACATAGTTTAAAAACTTTTTGCTTTTATTATTACCTAATAAATTGTAGCACAAACTTAAATACTTCTAACACATCAGCAGAACTCTAAAATAAATAGTAAAAGACAGTCAGTTGCATACTAACTAAATTTATCTACTAAAACTAAAAGTTATTAGTTGCTAAAAACTTAAAGATACTAACTAAATACATAAAAAGATTGTTTATGTTGCTTAACTTCATTCCCCAACTTTTCGGGACGAGTATAATCTAATGTTTGAGCACTAAAGGCAAGGCTAAGCGGTCTGCGTTCGATATACCGAGCATTTGAAAAAGTCATTTGTTGTATAAGTTATTTATTAATTTTTATTTATAGCACTGGTTTGTACAGGCGTGATTTATAACTAATTGCTGCTTAATCTACCTCCCATTTACTGGTTGAGGGTGCTTAAGCCACTACTTTTCTAATGATTTATTGCGCCATCAACGAGAAGAAAACCGGATGCTCATCAGCATCACAGCTAAATAGTATACAATAGCAAAGTAATTGCAACATTACATGTAATAAAATAGTTGAGGTTTTATACTATTATACTATTATAAAATTTATATATATTAATAATTTAGCCGTTTCCCCTTTTAATAGATTTAAGAAATAATTTGATCGCGAGTTTTTGGTGTATCATAATCAAGAACCTGCCTAATTAGTATGTTGTGGTGATTTCTGGCTCTAGTAAGCCAGTCTCTTGCGTTAAATATATATATACACACACTCGCACAATCCCGTAAATTAACTATAGAGCCTATAACAATAGAATCGATATAGGAGTTAGCAGGTTTAATGAATTAAATGTAACTAACAGAGAGCGACAGCTAAAGAATAGCAGGGATGTATATTGGTTACATGGATAACGCTGATTTTTTCTTAAGTGCTAATTGGGACTTTGCTGTGAATAGTAGTAACTAGTACAGGGGAACTCAATAATAATAAATTTTTTAGTATAAAAATAATTTTTATTATACTTTATCAGTCACTGGTTATCTAGAGATAATATACCTAAATCTTAAGGATGGAAGAAACTCAAAAATAATACTATCTAATAATTGCTTGTATAGTCATACAAAAATCATCATCCAAATACGGTAATGTGGGGGCAGCTACACATGCGTTCCTTTCGGACAACAAAAATTTTAGATAAATTTAGATTTTGCTATGGACGATTTTTTAATTAAATCTAATTTTATTTCTTTTTTGTGAGGGTCAAGAAAGCTTATAATTTTTTCATATAGCTATTTATATTAATAAAATTCCCAGCCCCCCAATTTTTAAAATTACGAAACAAATACTAAACTTTAGTATACAAACAAAACTTGTTAAAGCATCAGTTTTTGTTTTGTTATTGCTTCCTGTAATATTTTTATCCTCGAAAATAAATATATTAAAGGTTGGAGTGCTAAGGCTTAGCTTTTACATAATTGCTTGTTGCTATCTTTAATTCATGCACAAGACTGTTGGCAGTGAAAAAATAATATTCTACCTTTTTTAAAGCTCAAGATGAAAATCAAACGCTTTATTATTTAAAAATAGAATTATGTTCCCTTTGCAATTAGTTACTTGCTTTAAATGTGCTCTTAAACTTCTGTAACATCTATGTGAGAGCCAGAAGTGAAGTCGCTAGTACTAACGAGTTTTATCAACTTTCTACAGCTTTCATGAATGTCTTGAAATCTGCACTTTGAGGGTGTTAGCATATTTACGGTGAAAACCGAAAAAAAAAAATAGAAAGCACATCTTTTCGGAGTGCACGGAACCATTTTCGCTGTTCTTCATTGGAGATAGTCAATTCTGCCTACAATATGGAATCAGAGAGTTTACATTGACCAGCTCTAGAAATCTGCAACTTCTCTAGCCATGGCGGTGTCAAGAACGCCAGGAGCATAGTTTAGCACCTTCAGTTCGTGGCTACCCTGCAGAAGATCGGAAGAAAATTAACCATTTGCTGAAAAAAGAAGAGCTATTGCTACTAAAAACTTAATAAAGAAATTAACTTCTTTAGCAATAACGGCATGTAACATGTTTCTTGCGGCTTTCATGGAACAGTATAAAGCCTGTTTGAACGCGCAATAAAGATGATTTTACTTCTTTAAGGAAAAACTTTTAAAATAATACCCAATTCTTATTCGGCTCTAGAGCAAAAAGACTTGAAATATTAACTATAAAACTTTGCTTTAAAGTTTTGTGAACCAGCTGACTCCCAAAAGCCCTTAAAAATCTTGAACTGTAAAGTATATATAATATGAACTTTTTACTTTACCTTTATCACTTTAATATTATCGTCTAAAGTTTATTATTATTTCAATTTTATCATTAATACTACTCTTTTATGAGGCTACATCGCCTTAGATTTTTACAGACGAGTGTAGCAGAGTCATAATAGAAAAAGTCTTAACGTGATTAACAAGTGTATAAGGTGGTTACTGTTTCGCATTTTTAAAAAAGCAAGTGTACACGAAAACTTGGTAGTGCATTATTATATACAAACGTTAAGATTAATGTAGAGTTAAAATTAAGATTCGTTATTTTAACGAGTTCTCCAGGATTGGTTTCATAATTATATTGTTCCACTGTTTTACTTAAGTCGCCTTTAATAAGAATTACCTTAAACGGAATAAAAGAATGGCAGATTAACAGAGGTTTAACCAACCTAAAGAGCCAGCATTATTAATGAGAATTGCTCTTTCAAAGAGCTCGCCGTTGTTAATCTAAATCAAAATAAATTAAAGTTCACTAGACAGAAGAAACTCTTAATATTAGCGCCATTTTTGCTGAATAATTTATGCTATAAAAGTAATTTGATTAATCTCCGAAAGAAATAGAAAACTTACATTTAATACTTAATAGCCAACCCAATCATAAGCTTTAAAAAAAAAGGACATAAATTTACTAATTATTTTAAAAGTTATTACAGCTTCTAAATTGAAAGGGATTGACAGACTACACTCACTATTTACTTATAGAACAGCGCTCTTTATTTGAATAATAATAAAAAAATTAAACTCTTCTACTCTTTACTAAAGAAAAAGGTAGCCTCTATACTTTACTTTATCAAAAAGTTGGTGAACAACAGCAGAAAAACACTCCAGATCCTGAGCATCTCCCGAAACATAATCGACTACATAAAATAAAAGTTATGACAGAAATATTAAAGTGATATTAACTTTCCTTTTATAAATGATTCAGAAATTAAATTTTCTCTTAGCTCTTTGAAGAAAGTAATATCCTATTAAAAACTAAATTCCCTGCTCGTGTATGTTATAAAAAATAATACGGAACTCTTGCCGTAAGAAGAAAGTGACAACTAGAACCTTCTGCGTAAAAATAAAAAAAGATCAAAATAAATATGATTTAACTAGCAATAAATAATATTACCCTGTTTTATATACGAAATAAAATTTTCAACGAAAGCTTTTCCAAAGCCTCTGCTGGCCCCAGTAACAACGCATAAAGTCCGCATTATCGTCACTTGCCATACTTGATATTGCATATGTATTTGTATAATTACAAGTAGCCCAAAGAGCTCCTGCTTTAATAAATTTAATCCAAAGTCGTTGCTTTTAAAAAAAAAGTAAAAAGGAAAAGGAAAATAATACTATATAAAAAAATTCTTTGCCATCTTTCTATTGCTTTATAATCCTCATTTGTTATAATCCTTGATATTATTTTTATAATTTATTATACTACCTAATCGCCACTATTATTATAATTTGATTTGTACTTGTATATTTCTATTTATTACAATCGTTAGAATCGGTGACAGCTAACACTAAGGAATTATATCTTTTCCTTCGGCTTCTACCTGTTTTGAATGTCAGCCCCTTTCCTATTGATATATTTATTTAAGTTTTTTTCTCTCTTTAGTGTGTAGTATGTTATTAGGAAGGCATTGAAAAATAAATAAACTTTTAAATACCGTTTGTGTAATAACATAACCATTTTAATTAAATAAAAGCTTTCTGATCTAATATTATATTATTATTGTAAACTTTTAACCCATATATCTATAAAGGTTATACTTCTCTAAAATGAGGCATAATTAAATTTTTTGATCGTGAAGTCCATGAGGGGCAAGTTCTTCATTTTAGGAAAGAGATGATAATTTTCAGCAAAGTTTAGGTAAAATTATAACATCAACAGATCGTCTAAAGAATTATTTAATCGTGTTGTGAACTTGAAATTATAAATTTTTTGTAATATTAAGAAGTTTTCTTAACAGTTTTCTCTAGACGTCTGAGGAAATGGATGCTTTCGGCAGCAATATCATTTTTCTCAATTAATAATAATAGATGGAATTTAAGGTAATCCTTACATTAAAAGTTTATGACTAGGTGTCTAGTTTTCCGTGTGGGAAAACCTAATTATGTCGAATAACATAGTAATTTTGGTTTTTTTCCATAAAATCCATAATAAAAAATTGCTTTACTCAAAGTATTACTTTAAAAGAGTAGCTATATAAGTAGCACTCCTTAATTTTCAGCGAAGTTACTTACTAAAGAATTTATTCAACGAATAACTTAAGTTACCGTTCAATTTTTAAAATATCGTTAATTAAAAAAATATTGTGTAGATGGATAGTTTCATTTCTTTATTTAAACAGAAAATATATCAATCCTAAATAATTTTTTGACTAAAAAATTTATTTGGTGTTTGCGTGCATTAATATCTATATAAAATGACGTTTCCTGGTGCTTAGAGTTAACTTTGGACACTCAGGCTCTTAAACAAATTTAGACGCCCACAGGTACAAGTAAAATGTACCTTAGGTTTAATATAAACCTTCAACTAAGCTTCCAAACGTTCAACGAACGGTGAGGTGTGCGCTGTCCTACGACTCGTAAAGTGTGCTATAAGACGGTACGGCATTGCCTTTAGAGTGTGGTCAGCTGTTCATTCTGAAGTTGACAAAAGTGTAACCTTGCCCAAAAACCGCGGCGCGCATCGGTTTATTTTGTTGGACCTAATGCGAGGACGATATTACTGATAATTAGTAAGCCTAGGCAGGAGATATATATGTCATAAACGGGCAAATGCAGAAGACGTACAGCTTGCATTACTCAAGCTCGTTTTTGCTGGGCAAAGAAGATTTAGCATTAGGGTCGCTTCCTTGGCCTTTGCCATCACCCCACAGGTATATTATGTTTAGAATTTAATCACTATAGAGCCCGGATTTAAAACTTGATCTATTGAGGTAAGTATATATTGGTTAATAGGTACCTTCCGTAATCTATTGCTACAATATGTATGGTATATATATATATATGGTTTGCTGGGTGATGCTATTGCCCTTCCGAAACCGCACTGAACATGGCTCATATTGTCAGACAACTCGTTAACTAATGTACCGCCCCGGCCGTTTGCCTGACGTACTAAAGCCACTTCTCTGCCAAAGTCGACGCCTTATTCGATTAGCTATATTGTCGCAGAGCGGCGAAGACAAAATTGTGCTTAATCGATTTCGCAGGTGCATTAGGAAAAAGATAATGACTCATTTTTACAATAAATGGGATAGCAAAATGCATTATATACCAGAATCAGGCAGCAGCATCCGCTCCTCTTGAAAACTTCTTAGAAGGATCAGAAATCGGGGGCTTGCACCACTACCGCCCCTTCATGAAGGAAATATAGTGGCCGAGAGTGAGGAGATGAAGCTACGCTTTTCGCTAATGTTCTTGCTATCCAAAACGTGTCAGCTGCTCACTATACTGCTAATAATGAAGTATTCCCTCAGCTGAGCTTACCCCCCCCCCGTTAACTACGAATCACTTAAACGTAGTTAATGTTGACGAGGTGCAAGCAATTGTCGAAGCGCTACCTAAAGGAGAGCGCCTGGCCCCGATGGCAAAACTAATGGGATGCACTTGCACTATCTTTACTTCATTATAAAACCTTCGATGCTCCGTAACGCCTTTCGGATTCGATGGAAGACGGTGATTATTGTGATGCTACCACAAACACTTAAACTGGAATTAGAATCTATAAAGTTCCGGCCCATTAGCCTACTATCAGCGACCGGCAAAGTGGGCGAGGCCGTTTTACTGCGCCGTCTTAAAGAGGTCGTTGAAGTTCGGAAAACATAACTGGATTTTTAGTTTGGATTTCAGCAAGGGCACTCAATGACCCAGCAGCTCCTCCTTTAACAGATTGTACCACTAGCTCTTTTAACCTTAAGAAGGCAACAGGCGCTGTCTTTCTTGACGTTGAAAAGGCATTTGATCAAGTTTGGCATAAAGACCTGCTGCACCCGCTCATTATCCATCCCTCATGACCTTTATAACATGCTGAATACACATCTCAATGGTGGCGTCTTCGGCGTGCGCGTGGAAGATACCCGGTCGCCGCTTCGATCTCTGACGGTAGGGGCCCCTTAGGGCTCATTCCCCCTCGCCCCTTCTATTTGCAACAGTTTACATGAGCGAGTGCCCTTGCAGCCCTACACACACACACGAACCGCCCTCTACGCGATGATACGATCGTATATTCCTCTTTAAAATCTCTCGCCTTGGTATACAAGCATCTACAGCGCTATCTTGACGTTGCTGTCTGGTGCCGTGATTGGAGGGTTTACTATAAAAGCGATGAAGAGCAAAAATATATAAATTTCAAAGAAACGCGTCCCTTTGTTGGTGTCCTTAACCTTTAAGGGCATGAAGATTCCAGAGTGTTCTCAAGCGAAATACTTGGGAGTCAACATCGACAAACAAAATTTCCAGGCCGTCTCATATGGACTATGTAGTGGCGAAGGTCAAGGCAGCGACCAAGGCGCTTTATTCTTTACTTTGCGGCAAGAGTAAGCTTTCGCTGGGAAAACAAACGGCTATTGTATTTGTTTTAAATCCAGCCAATAATGACACTCGCGTCTGCTGCTTAGACCTACGACTTCATTGCGATAGCTTCGGCGTTTCAAGTGCGATAGAACAAATTGCTGCGTGTTCTGACCAAGTCGCCGTGGTTTGTGCGGTGTGATGCTTCACCGGGACCTTCAGCTGGGTCCTTTAAACATTGTCTTTCAACACCATGCCGCTGTCCTTTACGACAGACTCACCGACGAAAGATGGGACGGGACGCATTATAGCACCCAAGTGACCCAATTAGGTGCTAGTTTTTTTTTTGTTGTTAATGTAAAAAATAACGACATTCAGAATGCAATTTGCAATATATCTGCGATCACTTTAGATTGAGAGCTCGAGTATTCGAAGTTTTTAACTCGATCGAGCACCTAGGACTGTCATTAATAAATAAATAAATAAACACATGGGTGACCCCTCCACTTTTTTGCTCCTTTCCCTCTTTCTTTTTCGGTTTTTACCGATCTTTGGTGTTTTAGTTTTACGTCGGTCTAGAGGACCAGCGATATTATAAATGTTACAGTATTAGTCTAGAGAGCTAGCACAAAGAATAAACATCTAGAGGGCTTTATAGCCGAAGTTATTAAATAGCTTAGTTGTCTAGAGGACAAATTAGTAAATACTAAGTTAACTAGTTTTACTAAATATTATAAACAGATTTAGAAACTTTATTTAAACATATTCTACTTGAGAACACCACGGATTTTTCATGACTTTGAAAGTCAATGGAGTCGGCAGCGCAAGGGGTTTCTTCGTTATATAAAGCTGAGGGCTCTTTGCTGTGTTAAAGAAGAGATCCCAAAAAGACATAATATTTGGATTATTTGTTTAAATGTTTGTTAGATGACAATGATCGGCGAAAGGGCGACCCGCGTTAGAGGGTGAACTAATAGAGGCACGTCGCTCATGCAAATAGCATCTGTTACGGAAAGAGTCTTGCGGGACTTACACAGCGAGATGGCAAGGCAGGGTCAGTCCAGCGCCAGCAGGATTGACAAATAATCCGATAACAGTTTTCTTCCAGCAGTTTGTAGCCGTTGATAAGAATATACCTTTAAGAAGGCTGTATCTAGTACGTCCTTTGTGTCCGACAATTTCGCCATGTGTGCAGGACTCTCAATTCTTGTTCTTTAGCATAGGCCTTCAATTTGTACCTGTTCCAATATGCGACCTCCGCATGGGACGAACGATAAGAGTGCCATGAAAAAACGAGAGCCAAGATCCAACGGTGGGGGTGCTTTATTGAGAAGTTTTAAAAATTCAAATTACTGCTGTCTGCTCCTTTCTAACCAAGTTGAGGGTAAATACAACTGCCTTATTATCCTGCAGAGCTAACAGACTTTTAAAATGTGTTGGTAGCTTCATTTAATAAAACCCGAGCCCGGGGATACATCGCGAAACTGCAGCAAGATAAATAACATTAAACAGCTGCGTTTCGCTGACGACTCCGTAGACAATAATTCGTGTTGCCTCAACTTCTGCAACTTATTTTATTTTGAACGCCCTCCGCATTGATTCGTTGTGGCTACGCAGTCTGAGATGGAGAAGTTATTACAAACGAATACTAAGCCCTTTATGGTTCCAATCATTTGCAATAATTTATTAGAGATGACAATACCATTAGAGGCAGCAAAGTCAAAATTCGCCTGACTGGCAATGCTTAAGGGATGGTTTTAACATGAGGTTAGAAATTAAAAAAAGTAATACCTACAGTAAAACTAACGTTAGGAAAATCTATTAAAAGGAGCATTGAATAGTAAATTGGGCAGAGATGCGACTTCCTTAAGATTAAACTTTTTTAAGATATTGCAATACTTAATTGGTAAAATTTTAACAACACGTCTCCTACAAGTGAATGAAATGGCAAGAACCATTCACTCTTTAAAAAAGGCAGTTTATATAAGGGTTTGATACCTTAATAGCTGATCATCTGCTCAAAAGACGAACTTACTACTTGGAATAGAATCTAGAAAGAAAAAGGTTTCTAAGAAGACGAAAAAGAGTTGAAAAAGGTTAAAAGGTGGCCATATATACAGTAGTAGTAAAATAAGGTTAAGTGGCTCGGGTATTGTTTTAGCGTATAAAGGAAATATTATATATACGTATGTATATATATAGTAAGAATGGAGGTTAGAAAGAACATAATTGTAAAACAAATTATGTAATATTAACAACATAAAGTTTGTATAACCGTATTCAAGTGAGGTTATATGGTACTGAATAGGATAATAGCTAAATGTTTGCTTCCAACCTTTTTAATCCAAAACAACTATTTTTTTTAAACAATAAACTATCCTGAGGAAGAAGGAAGAGTGTGATTGACTTGTTAAAATAGCGACGATAACAATTAGTTAGATAACGAAAGTATCGTTCGTTGAGGTCTGCCGTCAATCCACTTCCAAAAGATTTCATGTCCTTCCGTTTAGCAGTTATCGGAAGATTATAATTTTTTTGCTATGTTAAAGAATAAAGCTTCAGAACTTTTTATAGATGATTTTAAGAAATGGTGATGAATATTTTAAGCTAGTGCGATAATTATTAAATAGAGATAGCGTGCTTTTTTCCATTCATTAAAGAAGCCGAAAAACTGTGCCCTACCTTGGGTATATGTACTAACGCTTTATACAGCCGCTACTACTTAAGAGAGTGCCACTCTTTAATATAATTTCTTACAAAGTTCACTAGCTTTTTATACTTAGAAAACACCAACTCCGCTGGACAGGGCGAAAGAGAAGCGCCCTCTTTAGCACTTTTAATAAAAACAGAAGTTGTAGCAAAAATAGTCCTTTAAAAGATACAGTCAAAGGAGATTAAAACTAGCAAGTACTAGAGTTTGACTTCTTAAGAAAGCCGATATGAATTGGTCGTTGTGCTTATTGATAGGATGAGCCTTGCAAACCCAATTAAAAGTCAAAAACCAAGTGAAATTTCTTTTTAAATTAAATTAATTTCGATTTCCTTTGCTTACTAGAACTACTTGAGCATTTTAAAGACTTTACTTTAATTGACTTCTAGCAACCATTCAATTCTTTTTTATATTTATAGAATCGTAACTAATAACGTTTATTAAGAATATTAAACTTTATTTTTAAATTAATTAATGTTTAACAATATTGTAAGAAGAGACTTTTTGACGTAAATGTAAGACTTAATACTAACTAAAATATCGCTAATTAGTCAAGAAAACTATAATTTACTTGCTCTTTGATATGTTTATTAATATGCATTAAGTACTACCTGCTAAACTTAATCTTTTCGCGTAAACTTTTATTTGAAAGTTTACTATTTATACCAAATATATAAAGCTAAAAAATATTAGTTCAATAAAGAACTCCTTAATTAGTAACCTTTACTAATTGTGAAGTTTAGTGTGTGACAAAAGCAGAGAAAATTGTTTTTCTGAGCACTTCGCGTTTGTAAAATACTATGATTATGTTTTACAAAGATGAATAAATTACAAATTCAGCATACGTTATTATAAAGTTTGTATTACAGTTATCACTTTGTAAAACTAAACTGAAGTAGACCGAAGAAAAATATTATATGAAGCCTAAAAAAACACTTTAAATACATAATTATATAAAACTTTAGGAGATAATTTTGGTAAATCTTAATTTAATTACTAAAACCTTGAAGAAAAGATCTTAAATATTTACCAACTTAATAACTTTGTATACATAATAATAGATTTCATAAAAAGCGTCAGGCCACTACACCATATAACAGCAGATACTCATAGTAGTTTAAATATTATTTATTAACAAAGACAAAAAAGAAAATCACAAAAAGATTAAAAACCAAAAGGAACAAGGATGGCAACAATAAAATAAGGAAGTAATAGAAATACGCGCGTCAAGAACAAGACCACTAAAAGCTAATAGTTTTGTTTAAAAGCGATTATAAAATTGAAGCTATTATTAGCTTTTCGTCCAAGAGCATTAGGTAAGCTCTTCCATTTATTAGTAAAGTCATCATATTATTAGTATACAATTTTGTATGTACCTTTAATAAGTTTTTAATGTTTTTTTAATCAATCACTAAACCACTTACAGTTGAAAAGTCCAATACGACCAAAAAAATCCATACATCATCCTTCTACGTGTGAGAGAGATAATAGGCGTCCGGTAGAGGTAAGTTGTGATAATTTAAATTTTTTAAACTAGTTAAAAGATAGCCGTTGAGAGGGCAGGTATCCTTTTCTTATAATATAAAATTTAACGTTTTGTAGTCGTGCAATCATTAAATCAAATACTGCAAACCCTGTGCCTTTGCAAGACTCAAGTTGAATTTGCTTAGAATAAAGAAAATTGCGTAGGCTTAATTAATAGAAAAATGATTTCTACTTTAAAAGAAACTTTTAGTAATGGGCACTGAGACTTGACCGGTGGCTTAGAACTTGAAAGCTTTCGTCTTACTTTGTTTAAGAAAACTACTAAATCTAATTATATTTCATTATTACATTTGTCTACTTATCTATTACATTCGTGCTCTATAAAATCCAATGGATTTATTCTAAGGGATTATATTTGTATACTCTCAAATGGTATGTATTTTGATCTAGTGCGTTTACATTAAAGTTTGTATATAATTAAATGGTTGAATATCCTGTAAATAGTATGCTAAAAAAAAACTTTACCAACGGAGAAATATTTTTTCCAAGAAAACTCTATCCCGTTCGAAGTGAAAATAACTAAATAAGGTTTAACAGGGACAAATGAGAAGTCCCGAGAATCCATAACGATACGGTCTTACTATTTGATTTATTTAAAAGATAACAAACGCCTTACTGATAATGCCGTTGCATATTTAGATGCAATATTTTTAATCTTTTAATAATGAAATAAAATTGAGGCGCATAAAGTTTTATTATTAATCTTATAAATAATATAAAATTAGTGTACACACAAAAACAAGCAAAGAGGCAAAGCAAGTAAAAGCGCAAGGAGACTAAAGTTTCTCCTTAAGGGTTTAAAAAATTATTATGCAAAATTACTTTTTAAAAAAAAAGTTTTAAAGCTCCATAAAACTTTTGAATTAGTGTTTGCCAGGTATAAAAATCAATTTTCATTATTGATAACCCGTTTAGATTTTTTAACGAGCTCTTCAAGAAGAGTTATAATATAAATAAGATATTTTTATAGAAATATATTTTTAAAGTTTGAATTAAAAAACTAGATTGTAAAACTTGGCAAAAACTCTTGTTGCTGATATGATTCACTTAACAGTACGCAATTTATATTCGTTTTATAAATCCAATGTGTTAGAATCATCATAGATTGTAGCTTCTAGTCGTTAATGTTAAATCAGTCTGACGGACTTAATCTATTTAGATTATTATAGATGTATATACATTTGTACATGTTAAAATTATCTTAATAAAATAATTAATGGAGTCTACGCTCAAATTTACCGATCAACTGCATAAATCGTTAATGATAAAGAATGAAAAATAAAAAGATAGGAAAGAAATCGGTCAGTTGTTTTGTGACGTTCTTTCGGTCTAAAAGGCTACAATGAAGTGTTACGTAGTTACCTAAATAACAAACTAGCCTACCGTTGCTAACTATTGAAAAAGTAGTCAGTCAAAAAGAGGCCAGCGCCTAGAGGGCGGGCGCATCTAAAGATTTTTAAGCATTTTAGAATCAAGAGATTCTAGGGAACTCTCGATTAATGACAATTATGTGTACAAAAAGTACTGCCATGATACGTCTCCAAACATTATTTTGTTTCATTGCATTTTGGTTCAAAACTATATTTGCGCTTTAACCATTTAGAGATATTTAAGCTCTTTATCTTAAAAAAAAAAATCAATACAGTTGCAAACTTAGACTCGTTGCGCTTTGGTCTTTTAGATTGGTGTTGCTATATATCTATAATTATTGTTGTTGTCCAAATCAACAAACTACGCCTCGTGGTTAACAAGCACCGCGAAAGCCATGAACAATAGTAATAACTGGAAAACTGGACTTACTCATAATGTTATAGGCAGAACTACGCAGTCTGCTCTCGATTTTACCGAGTCACTTGTCCTATTTTTATTTTTTAAGTTCTTTGTTAAAAGTTCGTCTCGCCTGTGCATATCTTCAACTTAGTTGCGTGTTACTTCACTATTCTTCAAGCTCTTATTGATTTTGCGTATTTATTTCCTTCTTATATCTAATTCCTTAGCTTCCAAAGAGCTTAAGGTTTGGATACTTAAACTTTTACTTATAAATTCTTTAAACTCTAGAATTTAACAAATTAACCAGATATAGACATATGGTACGCAACCCAAAGCAAAAGCTAGACAAAGTAAGGGACGCGACTAAAAATTAGTTATAACTATACTACAAAATATTTTTAAGTATTACTAAATAATAATTTAAATTGTATGAATTTATTTATTATAAACTAATTTATTATTAAAGAATAAAAAGAAATTCAACTTTTAAAAATAACGTAGCAATAAACTAAATTTATTCTTATGGAAACTACAATATTTGATAATCAATAATTTTTTTAAAAGACCTTAAACTGCTTTTTCTTTACTCTCCTTTTCAAAAAAAAAGTTGGTATATTTATACTAATAAGTACAACTATTATTATATTTGACTAAATAATTATTTAAAATGTTTACTTTATATTAACTTATAAAGATTTAATAGATATTATTTAAACAAACAGTTTCAACTAAAATCTTCTATATATATTTTTATAAATTCTATTAATTACGATAAAATAAACAGGAGAAATCCATCTTCTCGGTAAAGCGTTTCTCTTTCTTGTTTACTTTTGTATTTTTTGTTCAAAACTTGTCTGTATTTTATACTCCTTATTTAATAGTTTTTATTTTCTCTATAGAAATAGGAAGTGTCCTGAGGTACTGGGAAACAGCGGAGCATTCGGCCTTAGGCCCTTCCGATTTTCTTGTTTATTAATTTTACATATCTATACACTCAATAAAGTATTATTATAATTTTTTATATAATCATAAAAAGCTAATAACGGCAGGTTGCGTTATAAATTTTATGAGCTGCGGTCATTTCTGCATGCTATTATCAAAGAAATTTACAGGTTTAGAGTCTAACAAGAACAATATATTTAGAAAAAAAGTATTATAAAGGTAGAAAGTGAAAGTGAAAAAAAAATTAAAAATTTGCATCACAGTTGACTTTCGGAGTTTTAAAAAAGTCAAGAGCCGTTTCGAAATTAAAGTAATTCTTTGTGTTAAAACTTTAAAAATTACTTGTTTAAGAAAATCAAGATTCAAATTTGATAGTATTTTGCATTTTGCACATCTGTAACGTTTTTTACCTTACCTTTGTTATACAGGTGTGGGCGGCAAGCAGCTCGGTACACTTCTGCTTCTTTCCTACTTCCACATCATCGGCGTGGGCGCTATAGTTAAAATATATTATACTACGCGTATCGAGGGCAAGAATTAACATAGGAACTAAAGGCAAATTGTATACAAGTTTCATTAAAAAATAAAGCAGATAACAACTATTGCAATAGCAGTAGAAATTAAAAAAATGTTTCTTTATCATCGTACGGCGCAAATTATAACTTTTAAAGGTCAAAAAAAAAATTTTATTTCATACTTAGTGAATTGTTAAAAAAAGGCTCAGGAATTCCCCGTTACTATTTTTTTTACCTTTTAGGATTTTTAATAACATTTCGGAAAAAAAAAATATAATTTTAAATAATTTTAAAATATTTTCAGCCGAGCTGCGTTTCTGCGGTCCAACAATTACCATCTTTACTATCTCATACAGTTTCGAGGTTTCTTGCAACTGTAGCAACTTTTGAGCTAAAACGCTTTTTTTTTTTTTTTTGCTTTTTTGCATAGCAATGGAAGGTTGCTTAACATGTTTTAAAGTTTCTGCGGCTTTTATAGTTTGTCTCACTTCGTTAGTTTATATAAAGAACTATAAGAAAAAAAAAAGGATTAATGATTTAATTAAACGTAAGCTAAAAGAAAGAGAAGAAAGTTGGGCTATAAAAAATGATTGTTCTTTAAGTGATGAAGAAATTAGCGAAATTACGAGCTTGACGTTAATTATTTCATTCCAATTTTTTTTTATAGCAAAAATTTTTACATGATAACTTTCACTTTAATTTTAATTTATTATTAAAAGTATTTTTCTTGTATTCATTTTTTTCATTAGCTTTTTATATTAATTTCTGGTTAATTTTGAATTTTTTTATTTAATTGTAGAGCTATTGAGGTCCTCAATGCTCTAGAAAGTCGACTATGGACTTGTTATGAAATCGTCTCTGCCATCTGCAGTCGAAGTGCAGCAGCCGATTCTTTGTTGAACTGCAACTCTCAAGTTTTGTACAAAAAAGCTTTTAAACGCGTATAATTTCTTTGATTGTTTTTAAATATAAATATAATCTTTTTATTTATAATTTATATAGAAAATATAAGATTTTTATTTTACTTTATTTCCCTTTTTTCTATATTATATTATGCGAGATCCTTTTTATAATAAATTTTAACTTGAAAATAATATTAAAAAAAAGGATTTATATTTAAAAATAAAAATCTCTCTTATATTTTTTAAGAACGTTTTTGAGTAAAAGAAGAATCAATATAAATATATATGCTTATAAGCTTTATATATTTTCAACTTGAACTCTTTTAAAACTTTTTAAAACTTATAATATTAATACTTAAATTAATATGTTTAGGTGATGACAAATATACATTTACTTAATTTATTTTTACTGAAATTTCATATATATTTTTTATTAATTTTACTTGCAATGTACAGTATAATTTTATTATATTTTTATTAAATAGTTTTATATATATTTTTTGAAATTATACTTTATTTTAGGCTAAAGAAATTGACAACCTAATTTCTGCAGGAAACTATAATAAAGAGGAACTCCCTCTTTTAGGTATTCTCTTTAAAAATTTATATTCTAACATTTATGTTTATAAATTTACTTATTTAGTAAATTGACCAAGCAATGCACTATAGAGCTTTTATATTACTTTTTTTTATTTTTACTAATTTATAAATAAAAAAAAAAAATTGAGAAAGTAAATTTTACATCATTTTAGATTTAAACAATTTTTTTATTATTTAATTAGATTAAAAATTTACTTTTAATCTTTTTTAACAATTTCGAGTTAACTTTTTAAACATAATTTTTAAAAGTTTTTATATATTTTTTAGAAAGTAAAATATAATTTAGATTCAAGCAAATTATTTTTCACTTATACTTTATTATATTTATTTTTTTATAAAATACATTTTAGATATTTTTTCTATTTAAGTCTTTAAAAAACGTTTATACATTTCTTTAGATGTAAGTTCTAATTTAGATTCCACATTATTTTTTAATGATAATATTTTATTAGTTTTGAAATTTACCAGAAAATAAAAATATATAAAGATTATTATTATATTAATTATTAGAGTTTTTATATAAATACACTAAAGCAAGAAATAAAATTTATAATTTTTATTTTAAGTAATTTCTATATTAAAAGGAAATTAAAAATTATATAATTAATTTATTATTATTATCTATTTTTTTATATATAAAATACTCAAAAGAAGGAAAATAATTTTTATCAATAAAATTTAAATTTAGAGTTTAAAAAGGAAATTAAAGGATTTATTATTATTTATATATATTTATAAATATACTAAAAAGCAAGGAAATAAATTTTATAATTAAAATTTAAGCATTTTATAATTAAAGAAAAATTAATAATTATCAAATTATTACTTTTAATATTTCTTTTATTTATAAGGATATAAAAAACAAAAAAATAAATATTAATCTAAATTCAATTAACTTATAATTTGAGAGAAAATTAAAGATTATGTTATTGTTATATTATTATTAATATTATTGTATATTTAAGCAATTCATAATTAAAAGTAAATAAAAGATTGTATTATTTTATTATTTCAATATTATTTTATATATAAAATATAAAAAAGCAAGAAGATAAATTTTTTATAAGTTTGAGCTATTTATAACCTAAGTGAATTAAGGATTATATTATTATATTATTGTTTTTATAAATTGTATATACATATAAAAATGCTAAAGCAAGAAAATAAATTTATAATTTAAATTTAAATAATTTATAATTCAAAAGAAAATTAGTTCATAATATATATACTCTTTATGTATTTTTTATTTATTATACTACAATAGTAATTTTTATTTTCTTATTACTTTTTATTACTATTTTTTTTACTTATATAAATCTATTTTTTTAAATATAATTTTTACTTTTAATACATTTTTTTCTTCATATCATTACGATTAGTTATATTATTATTCTTATAATTATTAATATAAGTTATTTTTAAATATTTGATATATTTTTTTAGTTATTATTTTATCATTGAGAGTATTATCAATTCTTTATATAAATTTTTTTTGTTATTAATACTAATATAATATAATATTAATATTATTTTTTATATATTATTTATTTTTCAGCTATTATTATTATTATTATTATTACTATTAGGCTTACCGATTTCTGTTAAAGACGTCTTCGAAGTAAAAGGAACGGACTGTACTTTTGGCTGCGCTCATCGTTTATATCAACCGTCTACATTAGATGGTGAATTAGTGAAGACCTTAAAAAGATTAGGTTTCTTATTATTATTACTGCTCCATATATTCTTCTTATTTATTATTATAATTATTACTATTACTATTGCTATTATTATTATCAAGTCGTTGTTATTAATGCTATTTTTTAATTATTATTGGCACTATTATAATTTTTAATGCTGTTATTATCATTATTCTTATAACTATTCATATTATTATTATTACTTTCATTTTATTATTACAAATATAAATATATTTTTTAATTCTTATTATTCCTATGTATTATGTCTGTTTAAAAATGTTTACCATTTTATAAAAATAATATTTTTTAATAATAAATACATAAATATAATGTTACAAACATTTGAATTCATAAAAGTAGTACTTAAATTAGTTTCATTAATTTTATGCTTCTTTCATATTAAAAAATGTTTAGTTTATAAATTATAATACTATTTTTTTATATAATTTTTACTTTCTATAATGGATAATTTTTTGGTTTTATTATAATTTATGCTTTTTTATTATAAAAAATTGTATAATCTATAAAATATAATAAATTTATTTATGTATATCATTTTTATTAGTTTGTAATTGTTTTCATCATTTCTAATGAATATTTTAAAAATAAAATAGAATAGTTTCATTAGAATTAATGCTTATTACTTATATAAAAACGTATAGTTTATAAATTATAATGATATTGTTTTTTATAACATTTTTATTATACATAATTTCTTCACTATTTGTAATGAATATTTATATAGTTTCATTAAAATTTATGCTTATTTCTTATAAAAATTTATGATTTTTTAAATTGTTATTTTAATTTGCTTAAATTGTTTTCACTTTTTATAATTAATATTTTTTTTCTAATGTTATATAAATAAAATTTTCTCAACAAGTTGCATTCATAAATATTTATGATATCTAATGAAAATATTATCTTTTTATTTATTAGAAATATAATTATTAAAATCACGATATTTGTTATTCATTAACTATTCTTATTCTTATCTTGTTTCTTTGTGTCATTATTTTAGGAGCTATTATCATAACGAAAACAGTGGTGCCACAGTTACTTATGCTTCCCGAAACTTACAACCCGGTATGTTAATAATAATAATATTTATAATTATTACAATAATTATGTTAACCAATAATAAGGTATTCGGACCCTGCAGGAATCCTTACGATCTGACCCGGACAGCCGGCGGCAGTAGTGGCGGTGAAGCTGCTCTTATAGCTTCGCGCGGGTCTTTTATAGGCCTTGGAACAGACCTTGGCGGGAGGTCTAAAAAATTTAGCGACGTTTTTAGTATTTTGTCTCGTTTTTCTTGTGGAAAAATTGCGCCTTTTTATATTTTTAAAAGATTGCTTTTTTTATAATGAAAGTAAAACATGACAAAAATTCACACATTTTTCTTTTTTACAAAAATATTTTCTTTTATAAAAATTCTTAAAAATTTTAAAAAAATTCATTATTTTCTTTGCTTAATTTTTTTTCATATTTTTTTTTTATTACTATAATCATAAAAAAATATTAATTTTGCTTAACTTTTTATACTCTTTATATTACTTAATTTGCGCCTTTAGTAACATATTAAAATTATTTATTCTACTCGTAAAAATAAATGTTTTTTTTATATAAAAGACAAAATCAATACTTATTTTGCTTATAAAATTGTGTATAAATTTATATATTTGGCTTACCAAGCGCTCCTTTTTTGTAAAGGGAATCATTATTATGTAAAAAGGTTGTGTCATTTTTAAATTTACTACCATATAATTGGTCGGATGCGAATAAGTCCCCGTCTTTTATTTTTATTAATTAAAATTTTTTTTCATAAAAACAATTGCACACCTTAAAAGATTTTTTTTACTCATAATTTTCTTTGCTTATACAAATTTCGACATTAGTTTTTATTTATTATTTTTTATATCATGAGAACACAATGTTACGCATTTTTTAAATTTATTTTCACTATTTATCTGACTGAACAGGGAGAAACTATTTTTATAATTATTTTTTATTTGGTTCGATGGATAAAAATTGCTCCCTTTTATGTTTTTTTCATTATTTTTCTTACATAATTTTTAATATTTATGACTCAGCGAAAGAATTTTTGACCTTTATTTTCTGTGATATATATATATTTTACTCAACAAAAAAAATGCGCTCTTAGCTAATTTTTGTTTATTATTTGGCTCAGTCAAAAATAATTGCGCTATTCTATGATTAATTCTTATAATTATTCATATATGACTCAAGGGAGAGTTATATTTTCTGCCTTTTAAATTCTTTTCATTATTTTTATGACTCTGTGAGAAGAAATTTGCGCCAAATTAATTTTTTTATTATTTGGCTCAAAAGAGAAACGTATTGCGCCTTTTCTTTATTATTTATGACGTAATAAAAAAAAGTTTACGCCTATTTAACTTTTTCATTATTTATAATGACACAGTGGAAGAATCCCCGCCAGTTTTTGCGGAATTGTCTCTTTTAAACCAACAGCCAGCCGGTGTAGCCTGCGGGGCATCAAAACGATGAGCTACTTGTCAGGAATGGAAGCCTTCAAGTTGTTTTTTACATAAAAATATTTATTATTTTTGATGCCTTTCATTATTTTTACTGTAAACAAAAGATTATAAGTAAAACTTTTATATATTCTTCTTTAAAGTTTCATCCATTTTTTTAATGAATATATTTTTTAAATATTTTTATATCCAGAGTGTGCTACACGCCAATGGCTCGTTCTGTAGAGGACTGCGTATTGTTATTAAAAGTATTTATTATTAAGATAATATTTTAATTGTTTTCTTATATAGAAAAGTTTATAATTATGTATTATTTATTGCTTTAATTTTTTTTTGAATTATTATATTTATATTTATTATTTATTAATATATATTACTTTTCATTTTTTTTATGTAAGTTTTAATGTTATTTTTCATTATTTATTACTTTTAATTTCTTTTAATATATTAATATTTATTGTTTATTATATTTTTTTAAAAGTTTTATTATTTTTTATTATTAATTACTTTATATTTTTGTTATTATTTATTTTTATATTTTTTAAAAGTTCTATTATTATTATTTCATTATTTATTACTTTCTCTTTTTCTTTTTTATGTTAATTTTTATTTTTTTAAAAGTTTTATTATTACTTATTACTTTTTATTTATTCTATATTTCTATTTTATTATTTTTTTTGGTTTTGTTATTAATATTTTCATATATATTGTTATTTTTATATATGTATTTTTAAAAAAATGTAAAAAATAATTAATTATTTATATTTAACCAGAAAAATGAAAGAATAATAGTAAAACTTTTAAAAAGTTTTATTGGAATTATTTTTTATTCTTTGCTACTTTAATTTTTCTTTTTACATATTTATTTTTATTTTTTTAATAGTGTTATTATTTATTATTTATTACTATTTATTTTCTTTGTATACATTTATTTTATTTTAGAAGTTTTATTATTTATTTGTAACTTTTTTGTATCTTTTATAGATTTTTTATATATATCATTTTTTATTTTTTTAAAAAAGTTTTTTATTATTATAATTATATAGAAAAATAGTTCTTTACAATAAAATTCAAAATAGAAAAATTTTTATAATAAATATAAAAAAAATTCTTATTAAAAATTATAACGAAGCAAAATTTTTTTAACTTTATTAAAAATTAAAACATTTTATTTACTTTTATTCCTATTAAAATAGTTTTATTATTAATATATATTATAAATAATTTTTATTTATATTAATATTATGTATATGAATTTATAAATATATTTTTTAAAAATAGAGAAAAGTTAATAATGTGCTAATACTTATAATTTATTTTATAAAAAAGGTTATTATTAAATATGTTTATACTGATTTTTAATTAGTTACTGATATATAATAATAAAAGTTTTAATATTATAAATATTATATATTATTAATATATTTATACTTAAAAAAATATTATTTATTATTTATTTTTTATAAAAAGTATAATATTAGCTATATTTATAATTATAAATATACAATGTTTATATTTATTTAAAAAATAAAAATCTATAAATAAAAACTTTAACAAAACCATAACCAACACTTTATAATAAATAGTTCTTAATAATTATAAACATGTCGCATAAAATTTTATTAATGCTGTTTACTTTATATTATTAATAGTATATATTATAGATAAAGTAATAAAAGTTTTATTATATATTATTCTTTATTTTACTCATCAAAGTTTTTTATTATTATTTTTTATTGTCTATTATCATTGTTATTATTATTCTATATATTAGAAAAAATTATTATTACTATTAATATAAAAATTATTATTAAGTATATATATTTACTTTATAATTCACTATTATAATTTTTTTTATTTTTATAAAAAAGTTTATATTTTTCTTTAAATAACAAAATTTTTAATTAATTTATTATTATCATTTTATTTATGTATACTATGGTATATATTACTTATTATTACAAGATAAAAATTTTATTATTACTATAAGTAAAATGAGTTTATTAGTGTATTTTTACCATTTATATATAAATAAAATTTTATTATTATTATATTTTTTTTTAGAACTATATTATTAATGTTTTGTACAATTATATATTAATATTTTTTAATAGTAAAATTAATTATTATTATTAATATTATATTTACTTTTAATATAAAAACAATATTATTGTTTATTTATTTAATTATTAAAACGTTTAATTATTCTTTTATATAATATTAATTTATAAAAAAGTTTTATTATTATTATATAATATACTTTATTTATATATTTATATATTTATATATATTCCTCAATATTTTCATTTTTATATATTTTTTATTATTTTAAGCATTTATGGAGCCCTTCAGTAAGTAAAGCAGACGTGCGCTGCTGCTGCGTTCCTTTTCAAGAAGAAGTTTATAATAGAAAACAGCCCTTAAAAATTGGATACAGTAAACTTTTTATATATATTTAATTATTTATATAAAAGGATAATAATAAAAAGTAATGAACTTTTTTCAATAACTTCTAATAAATAATAATAATAAAAATCTATAAGTTTTGCATTTTCATTATATATTTTTAATATAAAAAAAATAAGAATCATAAATAATGAACTTTTTTTAAATAATTTTTATCAAATAATAATATAATAAAAATCTGTTTTCCTTTTTTTATTAAATATTTTTTATATAAAAATTATAATAAATTATGAACTTTTCTTAATAATTTCAATAATAAAAATCTATAAAGTTTTTCTTTTGTATTATATATTTTTCATATATTGAAAATAAGCAATAATGAAATATTTTGAATAATATTTTCTTGTAAATAAAAATTAAAATAAAAACTTTTCTTTATAATTTTGAGTATACTTTTAATACTTTTTATTTCTTTAGTTATAAAAATAATTTTATTATTATCTTTTCATTAGAATTTTGTTCTGAAAAGAGAATTTTTGTTTATATGAATGAATTTTTTTAAAAGTGCATTAAAAGTTAGGTTTATTTAAATTATTACTACTATTCTTTTCCGAGTTTTACAGGAGCATTACTATACTAAAATATTTTCTTAATTGAATATTTTTATTTTACTCTAAAAACTTTTTTATACATCACTATTAATTAATTATTTAAAATTATAATTTTTTTAAGCACGAAAAGGTCATTAATCATTAAAAAAAATTAGTGGCGCCCAACAAAAAAATTTCGCTTTTTTTATAATAATATATTTATGCAAAAAAATGTATTATTTTATGGTAATAATTTAAGATTGACTACCACGTTATTTGTTTCTATACTGACCAATAATTTTGTCGTTAAAGATTTTTATTAAAAAGCTTTAAAATGGAAAACTGTATAATAAATTATAATATAAGAAAAAGAGAAATTGAATGTATTTTGAAACAATATGGTCCAAAATGCACCGAAACTTCTTTAATCTGTATCAATTTCCTCAATTTAGCTTTATATATAAATAACAAAATTAATACTGTAATAATTTTCAATGGTAAATTTTGTGCAAATTTAAAAACTTTTTAATCTGTTTCAATATTGATAGTTTGGGTAGTTTATGTTTATTGAAATTGTATCATTTTATTCAGTCCGGTAATTTATGTTAATGACTACCAAAAACTTTTTGTTTGGTTATTTTATGTTAATTTAAATTTTTAATCTGTATCAATATTAATAATTTGGTTCAGTTTGTATTTAGTGAAACTATCAATTTATTTAATGTGGTTACAGTTTATGTTACTAAAAATAAAGTGATGAAAAAAACATTTTAGTTGGTAATTTTCGGATAAATTTACTTACCGTTTGATTCACTTTATGTTTAGGTTATAAAAAATAAAGTTGTTTATATATAAAAGACCACTTTTGATCGGCGAAGGCCCTCTTATCAGTATCAGTTTTGTCAGTCCGGTTCAGTTTATATTAAAATTCCTTAAAAAAGTAACATTAATATCTGCAATGTTTTTGACTGGTCAATTTTGCATGTGTAAATGAAAGTCTGGTTCAGTTTATGGCAGAGGCTAGCGAAAAAAATGAAATTGCTAGATAAAAACCTTTTCGATTGGCTATTTTTTTAACTTTACTTTTATTGGGGATCGTTTTAATTCAAAGACGCTTTACTTTATATTTAATATTTTTATCAAGGTCAAAAATTTAAATGAAATCGTTCCACGTGGACTCGTCATTATAGCTAGTAAAAAATTTGTGCTTTAGTGCAATATAGAAACCTTACTATCAGCTGTTTTTCTTGTCTTTCAATATTTATTGGCTAAAGTGTGTGACTTTTACTACCTTTCCCCCCCTTAATATTATAAATTTATGAAAATCTCCGACGAATTTCCTTTTCATTAAAAAAATATTTATTTTAAAAAAATTTTACTTGTGCAATGAAACACGTTTAAACAAATGTTGAAAACCGCGTGGCTCCTGCGTAATAACGAGTAAACAAAAAAATAATTAACTATTTATATAACGCAAAAATTAAAATTCTATGATGGGTGTAATTTTTGGCGCAAACACAAATTAAGGAACGCACGTGGTTTTATAAAACCAATTTTTTGACTGCTCCCGAATATTAAAATTGTTAATAATAAGATTTATAATTATTATA